>NW_027202382.1:14674994-14859994 GCF_024711535.1 Dipodomys merriami | reverse complement strand
AAAAGCAAGGGAGGGGGGAAGGGATCCAAGACCTAAACGCTAAAATAATCAAGGTTCTTCATTGCTACAACCTGTCCTGAAGCACAGCTTCCCAGCGACACTGAGTCAGCTTTAAGGACTGTGGCTGGCCTCCAGAATTCTACCCCAGAGGGAGCAGCTAGTCTCTAGGGGATGAGCAGTAACCCTGGGCGAAGCTCTTTCAACATTACCTGAGCAGCTTCTAAAGTACTAACCAATTAGAATTTCCGCAGCCCCAGGTTTGCCACAAACAAACGGAAAACAGGCCAAATAAAGACTCTTCAATGTCAATGAAATCAGATGAATGGATGAGGGGGAAAAAGCTGTATATATTTTTCCTAGATGGAAAGACTGAAAATCCTCCAAACCTTCTCATCTCCCTCCTCCTTACGTAACCTAGAGACACCTTCCCCATTGAAGCACAGCCTGTCTCTGCCTTAGGCCCATTCATTCATTCATTCATTCACCCACCCATATAACATTTAATAAGCGCTGCCGCGTATCGGGCACCGTGCTGGGGACTGGCGGATGGTCCCTGCCACTGGGGCAGTCGCCTTGGGTCCTCAGGACCAGCCCCGCGATCCAAGGCTAGCCTTGGCCATCGGGATCGCGGTGCCCTTCGCGGCAGGTGAATGCGGCAGGGGACCGGCAAACCGCCAGCTCAAGGTTTTTCCCAGATGAATCTGGGTAGGAAAGGGGGAGGACCGAAAGCTGGCGCCGCGCAGAGATGAATTTGGGAAGCCGGGAACAAATGCGCGGCTGGCGCCGGGCACTCGGTGTTCACCGGCGGTGCCGAGGCCCCGCAGCGGTCGCCGCCTCGGGGACCCCAGCCCGCGCCGCCGCAGGACGGTCACGGATTTGGGAACCAGGATGACTACGGGGCGCGGATCGGTCATAGGGAGGTGGCGGTCTCGAGAGGACCGTGGGAGGAGACCACGGAGGGCGGATCGGGAGAGGACCCCGCAGGGCTGGACGGTGCCGGGGTCGGAGCGTCCGGTGGGACTCACGCCAGCTCGTCCGAGGGTCTGTCGGGAGCGGGCCGGGAGGGTGGCGCCGATGGGCGCAGGGCCTAGGGCGGGAAGGTGGGCGAGGACTGGGTCAGTGGGCTGCCGGAGGGCCTGCTCGGACGCCGGGGATCACTTAGAACTTGGGGGCGGTGGGTCTCCGCAACCCCGTTAGCCTCGGGCAAGGCGCCCCTTACCTCGCTCTCGCCGCAGCCTCGTCCTTCCGCGCGGGCGGCGGCGTTGGCGGCGGCGTTTCGCGTCCTCCCGGGGTCTCGAGGCCGGCGGCGCGCCCCGGCGCCCCCCTCCTTTCCGGAGCGGTTGGTGACGCCCGGCCCCCCCTGCGGGCGCGACGCGCTTGGTCCGCTCTCGGCCGTCCGCGAGCCGCCCCTCCGGACGGCGCGTTGGTTGCGCCCGCGGCGCCCGCGGTCTCGCCCACCCTTTCCCCGCTCCACGTTCCCGCGGCGGCGGGGGCGGCCGGAGTCACGCGCCGCGCTGTCCCCCGAGGAGGGAGGCGAGGCGGCCACTGCGGCCCGGCCTCCTGCGCCCCGCCCCGGCGGGCGGTGCCGGAGACGCGCGGCGCGGGCCCCCGAGAGGCTTGGGGAGCGAGCGGGCTTGGCCGCGCCTGAAGGAGCGGGGCTCCTCTCTGCCCCCCCCCGCCCCTGTAGAACCCCATGAAAAAATACGAAACCGTAGGGCTGACCTCCCTGAGCCCGGATTGACTGAGTCACGGGTGGGCGCGTGGGGACGGCGTGGTAAGAACCCGGGCTTGGGTAATTTTAAAAGCACCCCTGCGTGGCAGGGGTCGGGAAGCCCCGATGAACCGTGGGACCCGCTCGCCCCCCCCCCCCCCGGTCTCCAGGGCGGAATGGGGAGAAAATGAGGAGCTGCTTGTGGAAGGCGTGATTTGGCAAATGGCTACCGCAAGTCCGCTAAGAGGAGGCCCCTCTGGCTTCTCCTCTCCGAGAAAGTCAGACCTGGCGCTTAGGACTCGCAGCCTGGTCGGGTTCTAATCGAGGAAGCGGATCGATGTCACACCCCTGGGTACTCAGGAGTGGTGGGGACTGAGTTGTGAAGGAGTGGGTGGGAAAGGTGGTGGGAGAAATGGCAGGTAGGCCGGAGAGGCAACATAACTGATAGAATTAAAGGTGTGAGATGCAATGGGGAGGACCCACAAGCCACTAATTAATGACCAGTTGTCACTCATTAAAGAGGCAACCAATAAGACACTAAAACTGGGGTTCATATGAAGATTTGACTTTCAGGGATGTCTGTGGTCTGCTCCACAAGATGTATTTGCATCACCTAAAACATTGGCATTGTTATAGGCAGGAAACGTGTTGCATTATCAGCATTCTACAGATTAATTTATATTCCCAAAGAAAGAAAATGGCCTGCTTGTAAAATAGGAATCAGATAAGCCATGAGGATCCTTAGCACTCGACATTCCACTAAAAGGACACCCATTTCAAAAATTTTCACAAATTTTCCAGACACAAATATATAAAAACACAGTTCATGAAACAACATGATACCTCAGGGAAAAGGAAGTAGATAATTATGGGTGGTGGGAAACAAAGGCAGGGGCGATTAAGAAGAGATTTGGAGTTTGGTTCTGAAGGATGAGGAAGTATTATTTAAAGAAAGGAAGTGATTTGAACATATCCTCACCTTTGATATCTCACTGCAGTAAGAGTAGATAATACAATTGAGAATAATTATTATAAATGAGAGGATCTGAATAAAGGCACAGGCTGAAGAGTTAGACGGGAGATAGATTCAAGTGTGATTTGGAGTATAGAATCTGTAGAACTTAATTATTAAATAATGAGTCATAGGGTTATGGGATACAACGAATAGCCTAGGATCATTCCTAGGTTCCTCCAAATGCTGTGTCATCTCTACATTGTACACATTTTAGATTTAAGGCTGGAATTACAGAAATATGTTGGAGTTTGCACAATGTTCTGTGTTTCTTGGTTTCTGTCAATGGTGATTAAGGTTACTTACTGCACCAAGTCTTAACCGGAAAGGTGAAGAATGAGCTGGATGATCTTGTGACAACTCTTTCTTTCTGGGAGGCAATTGAAATGAATGTGAATCTAGCTTATGTAAATCGAAATTGCCTCTGTGCTTTAGCTGTTAGCAACAGAGGAAAAAACTCCTTCATTCCAGCTCAGGTAAAAGGATTTCCTCACAGAACCCAGCATCAGAAGGCCCCTCATGAAGCTTTCTATAGGGCTGGAACACTATCTTTTCTGTTTCTCTTTAGACATCTGCTTTATTCTTCCCACAGAACATTGGAGAAGAGTAAATATGTTAGCTTATTTTCTTGTGGCAAATTATGGTCACTGTAAAATGGAGGACCCACATTCTGAAACCATACAACCCTTTTTCCTCCTGCCCTTATCCATTGACTTAGTTTCTCAGAGTTCTAAAAGTGAGAGAGAAGCCATATTAAATTACAATATCCACTCTTGGCCATGAACAATTTTCTTGAAAGATCCTTCTCTATCATCTAAAGTTTGGCCCTTTCCTTGGAGTGGGTGAGGCAATCATGAATTGCAAACTTGTTTTTCATACTCCTCCTTTACTGGGGAGTCATTCCACACTTTGGAATGTAGCACTGTCTTGGCTCCTCAGCAGAGACTCAGACTCAAATCTCACAAGATTCATATAAGCACTTTGGAATGTTGTCACTCTGGAATGTAGCACTGTCTTGGCTCCTCAGCGGAGACTGACTCAATTCTCCCAAGATGCATATAAGCCAGCAGGAGAGGATGGTGATATTTTAGGACTTTTGCAGGATGTCAGTGGTCCAAACTTCATTTTTCCCCCTCTGGTGGGTGCTGCCACAGAGCTTCTTTTGCTCAAGGCCAGCATACTACCAATTAGGCCACAGATGCTTTTTTGTTGTTGTTGTTGCTGGTTAATTGTTGATAAAAGTCTCCTGAACTTTCCTGCTCTGGGTCTGGCTTTGAACCCAATCCTCAGATCTCAGCCTCCTGAGCAGTTAGGATTGCAGGCATGAGCCTTTTTAACAGATGTTTTAGATAGGAGACCATGAACAAACATTTATCATAAAAACAGTCCCTAAACAATGACTGGAAATTTGTGGAATGCTGATAGTTCACACCTGTAATCCTAGCTACTCAGGAGGCTGAAATCTGAGGATCGTGGTCCAAAGCCAGACTGGACAAGAAAGTCTAGAGAATCTTATGTCCAATTAATGACCAAAAAGCCAGAAGTAGAGGGGTGGCTCAAGTTATAAAACACTAGCCTTGAGCAAAAATACTCAGAGACATGTCCAGGCTTGGAGTTCAAGCATCAGGACCCAGAAAAGAATAACTGGAAACCAAGAAAAATAAGATTCATTCTACAAGAATAAGAAGTGAGTTTAGGAAAAGTTTGTGTCCAGTGTGTGTGTTTGCATGTGCACATGTGTGTGCCTTGGAACTGGGGCTTGAACTCAAGACCATGGGCTCTCTCCCAAGTTTTGAGGATTTATCTGTCTGTGCTGGCATCAGGTTTCAATCCTCAGATCTAACCCTCTGTTGGGATATAGGCATAAGCCACCGGTAATAGGAAAAGTAATAATTTTGGCTGGAGGCATAACTCAAGTTTTAGAGTGTCTGCCTAGCAAGCAAAACTCTAGTAGCACCCCAAAAACATTAATCCAAGTGGTAGCATTCTGCTGGGTGATAGAAATTTTTAAAAATGAGACACAATTCTTGCCCTCAAGATCATTTATGGCCTACCACAGCAGAGAAATAAGCCACAGTTAAAATGGGCCTGTGGGAGTGATCAAATATTCAAAAAATCAGAAATAGGCAGAAGGGACTGGTAAAAAGTGCTCTACTAGGGAAGAATAGGAGATAGTGTTGTCAATGAAGGTAACAGGAGATGACTCAAGGTGATAGTCAAGAACCAACAGAGTAGCTGGCCAAAGGAAGAATGGAATGATGGATTTTCTAAGAGAGAGAATAAAAAGAGTCAAAGCATAAAGGCTTCTGTAGAAAACAGGACTTTGGGGAAACTGAAATGGTTTTGAATGGCAAGAGAGTGATCAGTGTAGCTGGAAAGGCAGGGAATGCCAAAGTTGGGAAGCCGTTATGAGCCACTTGAGGCTTTTAAACTGACAAATGGCAGGATCTAATTTTTAATATTTGAAAGATTACTTTCAATGGTGTAAATGATAGATTGAAAGGAAGAGATGGGCTGGAGGCTGTGAGACCAAAAAGGCAGATATAGCTATAAATGAGTATGCTGGGGTTCGATTAATTAGAAGGGAAAAGATTGATGACATGAAATTTGACAAGTAAATGATTGAGAGGAATGGCAGAAGGGAATCTAGCAAGACTTTCAGATTTTTTTTAATTTTTTTAAAATTTTTAATTTTTTTGGGTCCGGTCATGGGGCCTGAACTCTTGGCCTGGGCGCTGTCCCTCAGCTCTTCAGCTCAAGGCTAGTGTTCTACCACTTGAGCCACAGCACCACTTCTGGCTTTTTTTCTTTTTGCTTATGTGGTGCTGAGGAATAGAACCCAGGGCCTCATGCAAGCAAGGCAAGTGCTCTACCACTGAGCCACCTTCCCAGCCTGACTTTCAGATTTTTGACTTAAGCTGTTGAGTGGTGGTTCTGTTTATGGAAATAAGAAATACAGGTAAAAAAAACAGATTGTTTATTCATTCAACTAAATGGCTAGAGATAGAAAGTAAATGAATAACTACAATGCTTTTCAGTGTCATGGATAGAGGTATATTTAGAGAAGTAATTGAATATGTGGGACAGATATATAAATCACACTGAGGAATTAGGGAGAAGAGAAGCTCTTGAAAGCCTGCATAATCTAGATTTCTTTTAAAAATTGAGTTACTTGTCACAGAACACAAAAATAACTATTTCCCTCTGTATATCACCTTTATAATAACAACAAAAAAGAAAAAAAAACAACTATTTAAAGTGTACAATTTAGTGGCACTTAATATACTATACTGGCAGTTGTTCACCCAGCTCTAGTTTTAACTAATCTGAATTTTGAAAGATAAGTAGGAATTCACTGGATAAAGACAAGGGTGGGGGAAAGCCCTGAAGGATATAGAAAGAGTGTGCTTGATGATATCAATATCAGGAATTTCAAGATAGGTGGAGGATGCAAATAGGGGAGTGGTAGAAGACAAGTCAAGGGAGGTAGGTTTGGTGAACCTCCAAGGTAGGCTAAGCCTGAGGTTGACATAAAAAAAATAAATCTTTCAGAAAGATGGAAAGACATGAGGAAGAACCAGGGCAATGAGTTTTGAAGTTGTTGTTTTTTTTGGTGGGGGGGTCTGGTCGTGGGGCCTGAACTCTGGGCCTGGGCGCTGTCCCTCAGCTTTTCAGCTCAAGGCTAGCGCTCTACCACTGGAGCCACAGTGCCACTTCCGGCTTTTTTCTTTTTGCTTATGTGGTGCTAAGGAATCGAACCCAGGGCCTCAGGCATGCAAGGCAAGCGCTCTACCACTGAGCCACCTTCCCAGCCCGAGTTTTGAAGTTTTATTCCAGAATCCAAGTGAGAAGTGATAAAAGTCCGAGCAAAGGTGATGGTAGTAATATAGGGAATGGAAAAGAAGAGATAATAAGAATGCAGAATTGACCTGACTTGATGATTGATGAGGCATCGGGCTAGAAGAAAAAGGATGATTCCTATCATTCTGCCTTGGGTGACTGTGATAATGTTGGTGGCAGCCTGGTAACATTTTCTGGAAGATGATCAGGACAGGTTGGGAGCATTGTCTATGTTTTTGGAGCCTCAACTAAGTGAAGAGTCTGAGTCAGTTTAATATATTGATCTGGACCTCAGCAGAGAAATACAGGCTGGAGACAGAGTTGCGATTTTTTCTGTTAGTAAATGAAGTCATGAGTTTAGATAAAGTTACTCACAAAAAAAGATGTAGAGAAAGATGAGCAGAGGATAAATAGGGATGCATAGATCATAGAGCTATGTAGATAAAAGTCATGGTCATACTGAAGCCAAGAAGGGACAGAAAAGTTCGGTGGAGCTGAACAGTGAGAGGAGGAGGAGAGGGAAAATGTTGGTCTAATTTGAAGTGGGGAAGATATGGGAGCCTGGGGGCCAAAGCTATTACTTTGGCTTTATTATTGATACTGGGGCCCCAACAGATGTTACATGTCACTCAACTCCAAAATAGGTGATTTATTTTTCTATACATTTCTTAGAAACAATATTCCAGTACATAAAAATTTCTTCTCAAAATAATTTTATGGAATGAAGAGAAATGCTCACCAGATATGGCTTACATCCCCTCAAGAAAAGTTTTTTTGTTTTGTTATTTAATTCCCTACATTGCATCCTACTCTTAGTTCTGAGGCCTGAAGATGTATCAGTCAATTCTTGGGCCAAAGAGAGGAGAGAAAACAAATCTTAAGCTGTCCTATCCAATCAGGAGCTGCCTCCTTTTTAAATTTGTTGTTATTGTTATACAGAAATTCTCCTTCAGCTTCTTACGACTTCTGTGCAGTTGCTTCCTTCTTTGCCTCCCAGAGCCAGAAAAATACTTATCCTGACACTCTAAATCTCTCAAATAAGTCTGAAAAGGGTATTTGGGTGGGAATATGTCTGTGTGGGGTCCTGGAAGGCTGATAGTTATTCTGAGTATGGTAGTTAGGACCCAGATTGAGAGTCATAGGACTTGTCATCTTTTCCTCTCTCATACTGGCCCACTTCACCCCCTACTTCCACATTTGTTTGTTAGGATTACAACTTGAAAGGGATAGTGGGAGGGAAATCAGAGGGTGCTTTTTCTTGAAATATTACAACTCTGGAAGATAACTGGGGTTTCTTTCCTAACCTCCTCCCTTGCCTTACTTGAATACAGCCTTCTGGGGAATAAAGAGGCTGAGTCCTGAAATGAGAGTGCCATAGCAGGTTTATGCTTTGCTCCCGGGGACTCTAAACCCTCCTTATGAAATTGCATGCGAAGAAAAGCAATGCCTATTTTGAGGTTTCCCTAATGAGCTCTACTCTTTATACAGAAAAATTTCTATTGAACTTCTCTGTCTTGCCAGAAGTGATGAGGGCACCAAAGCCTGATTTATGGGAGAATGCATAGGCAGAACGTCGAAGGCTTGAGTGTTTCATTCTGACCCGGATTGGGGGTGGCAGTGGATGTTTCATGAAATGACGAATTTTGCCATAAACCTATATCCAGAGCACAGGAGACAGAGTATTTTCATCCACAAAGGCAAAGAGGATCATAAATTATCTATGGGTGGGTTCCCTGTTCCACTCACCTTGTCCACACTGAGAGGCCACAATAGTGGTCTGAGAAATTTGTACCCAATCACAGGAATGATACAGAACATCACACAGAGGATAACGCAAAGCCACATTTGTGGCTGGTATAAAGTGTTCCTGGCCACACCTGTAAAAGGGGACAAGAGAGGGAAAGCTGAAACAGACAGAGCCTTGAGTAAGGGGTAGGGTGAACAGTGGGAGTTACAGCCAGGACTGGGATACTTCTCCAGTCCAAAGATGGAAGTTATTGATTTGGAGACAGTCTTTTTTTTTTTTTTTTTTTTTTTGCTAGTCATGGGGCCTGAACTCTGGGCCTGGGCGCTGTCCCTCAGCTCTTCAGCTCAAGGCTAGTGCTCTTCCACTGGAGCCAAGCACCACTTCCAGCTTTTTCTGCTTATGTGGTGCTGAGGAATCGAACCCAGGGCCTCATGCATGCAAGGCAAGCGCTCTACCACTGAGCCACCTTCCCAGCCCTGGAGACAGTCTTGTCTCCTGAGAAACGAAGTAGTTAAGACCTTCTTGTTGCTAAAATAAATTTACATGGCTTTATTTCCCTCTAAAGGCAGGGCAGGACAGGACAGTGTGGGTATGTTATAAGGGACTGGTCACATAAATGGGATATCTCTGGCCACAGAGCTAGCACATAGTAATAGCTTTTCAGTAAACACTTGTTAACGGAATATACTTGGTTAATTCCCACTTCCACTTTCTGGGGGGCCTTACCTAGAAAATGGAAGATGCTGGGGAACATTAGACACAAGCCATCACTGTACAGGAAGAATAAAATGCAAAAGTAGACACTCAGGCTACCCCAGACGAAGAAGTGGATTATCGTTGTCCAGTAGGTTATCTTCAGGGCAATCTGAAAAGCACTAGTTTATGTGCAACTAAGACTCACCAGCCACCTCCCTTCTCAGTATGCTCCCTTCCCACCCTTTCTCCCTCTTTACCTCCCTCTCTCTCCAGACAGGCTTTATACCCCAGTACCCTTATTCCCATTACTGCTGGCCACACCTGTATTGTGACCACACAGATCAAGGAAGTCTGCACTATCAAGGAGAAGGATTGGTAGTCAGAGATGTCCTTCCCATCTTTGCGCTCTGCATTGTAAATGGTCCCCATCGGGATAAAGAACAGCACAAAAGAACTGTAGATCCCATGCATTAAACACTTCATAAATTCCTTCTTGTTGAAATACAGGTTGTGCTGGCCTGGCTCATACAGCTCTGGAAAATGTAGACTCCATGTTTCATTCACATCCTGGAAGCACCAGAGGATAAGGAGGAAGGCTCAGGGTCTCTCCAGAGAAAGTTTCATATCCATGAGAGTAGAGGCTTCTCACCTCCCTGAGTGTGCTGACTGTTAGCCTACTTAGGCACTTTTTCATGGAATACTTGAGATGTGGAATGAGGGAAGAAAGCAGTTAGCACAGACTCTTCCTAAAGTCCTGTCTAGGCAAGAATCTCAGTAGTGGAAGAAAGCTAGAGGAATGTCAGGATGCTAGAAAGCACTTTGAGGCAGTTATGTTTGGGAAGTTGGGGCAATTTGGGTCAGAGATAGCTGGAATGGAGGACTGGAAGGATGTGTGAGTCACTAGGAAATAAGGTTGATGTTCTTTTGTTTGTTTGTTTATTTTGCTGGTTCTGGGGCTTAAACTCAGGGCCTGGGCACTGTCCCTGAGCCTCTCTGTACTCAAGGATAGTGCTCTACCACTTGAGCCACAGCACCATTTCTGGCTTTTTCTGCTTATGTGGTGCTGAGGAATCAAACCCAGGGCTTTATGCATGCTAGGCAAGCACTCTACCACTAAGCCACATTCCCAACCCCAGGTTGATGTTCTTTTTAGTGAAATATTCTTGGGCTGGAGGCATGGCTCAAGTGATAGAGTACTTGCCTAGCAAAAAATAAGAGCCCTGAGCTCCATCCCACGGTACCCCAAACAGGAAAATTAAATATCCTTTGTGTCAAAGCTAGTTGAGAGAAAAAGAGAAGCCACTAAGGAATCAGTTAAACCTTCGGAAGTATAGACATCCTATGATTTAGCTTCCATTTCCATAATTACTGGTGAACTCAAGGTAAGAGAATTCTGGGTAGATAGTGTTGACTCGCCTTCACCCCTAAATAGAAAACTTAGCACAACAAAGCATGAGGTATGACTTTAGATGTAGATTTCTAGAATTAGACCACAGGAGTGCTGTGATACTATACAAACAATTCTTTCTGCTTTAAAGTTGACAGCTACTTCATGGAGAATTTCCTTTATAAGCTACTGCCACCCTGATGGAGACTGAGGATCACAATCCATCCTCTAAGTTATCCCTGGATGTCCCCAGGTACTTTATTCCTAGTTTATTTCTGTAGAGCCTAGGAATGGGACTGGTATAGAAGAGAAGGGAGAAGGGTGCCAGGATTATCAATATCCAGAAAACTTCTGATAGGAACAAATAATATATCCTTGGCTTGCTGCCTGTGACATAAAGTATCATACCAAGACTCTCCTGCTGGGCCCTAAGGCCCCCCCCATACAGGCCTTCCTGCATAGGCTTATCTTATCCTCACCAATGAATGGGCCTCTCTTTTCTTTTCTTTCTTTTTTTTTTTGGTCCAGTTGTGGGGCCTGAACTCGGGGCCTAGGCGCTGTCCCTCAGCTCTTCAGCTCAAGGCTAGTGCTCTACCACTTGAGCCACAGCGCCACTTCCGGCTTTTTTCTGCTTATGTGGTGCTGAGGAATAGAACCCAGGGCCTCATGCATACAAGGCAAGTATTCTACCACTGAGCCACCTTCCCAGTCCCTCTCCTTTCTTGAAGTTCCTTATTTCCCTCAGTCTTGCTTTAGTAATCCTTTTTCACTACTTTTGTACCCACTAAATTTATACTACAGCACAATTTCTATGTTTCTCTCTGCAAGGACAAAATTGAGATGGAAATTTGGTTTCCTAAAATGAAAGAATTCTTATACTTGCTTTCATGATATCTATATAGATGATGATAACTTTTCCTGTTTTGGAATTCTATCCTTTATACTTGATCTTGTAAAGTTCAGCTCTTGATGTCTTTCTTACTCTTTGCATCTGAGGCTTTAATCCTGATTAAGAGACTTGTTGCTGGGTCTTACCTGATCAAGTAGACTCATGCACAGGACGGGGAGGGAGGTGTAGATCAGATTGTAGCAGGCGATAAACCAGATATCAAAAACTGTCTGGAAGAATACCAAGGATTTTTTTATATTCCTCCCTTTTCCAAAGCTCCAGTGTCACCTCCCAGGTCCAAGACAACCTTCTCCTGGACCCTGACTACCCATCACCATACTAACATACAGCAATATTTAGATTTCAGAAATCTGACTGTGAACACCAGCATCTAATCAATTTTACTCTCTTTAGAACTCTAGGTCCAGGATGGGACAAGGCCATATCAGGTTTTCAAGGCTAGTCTAGACCAACCCAACTATAACTTGCTCTTCTCTGTATAGAAGAACCTCAAATGGCTGCTAGAGAAAACTAGCTGTACCCCTGCACTCCCAGGAAAGTAAACATTTAAGCTTTTTTCTTTATCTTCTTATGGGCATTATTTAGTAGCTTCTGTAGAACTGTATATCTTACATTAGCAAGATAGACCCAATTACTCTTCTCTAGCTGGATGCTCCATCATGGGGCCTTAGAGAGGGTTCCTTTGCTTACTAGCCACAAGAGGTCAGCAGCCACATGTGCAACACACACACACACACACACACACACACACACACACACACACACACACACACACACACACACACACACACACACACACACACACACACACACACACACACACACACACACACACCTCACAAACCAGCCTTGTTTCTCCTATAGACACTGGCTTGCTGGGGAATGCATGTCTACCATTGTCTGTTGATTGGTGTAGAGCTCTCCCAGGCTGATTATTCCTGAAGTTTTCTCTTGGGAATCCTTGAAAGACTTGTGAAAAATTGCCCATGAAAGAGGATTCCTCTTAGGACATCAAAATCAATTGTTACTCTTCCCCACTAGTGTTGTGAAGATTTCATGTTCAAATATGGTAATTCATCAGAGTAACAATTGAATGTGTTTTGGGGCAGGGACTCAGGTAGCCAAGGTAGAGAAAAAGTAAAGGGAAGGTCCAAGTATGGCTACAGGTGAGTATTATAATAGCTTGTCTGGTATGCCCTAGTGCTTCTTGAGGTTTAGTCTGTTCCATAAGGTTTCTTTGGATGCTATTCCAGATCCAGCAATTTTACTGCATTACATATGTTTGGGAACTGTAGTGTCTGGAAAAGGTTAAAATAGCTTATAGGAGAGATCTGAAGGGGAGTCAAGACCAGATCAGAACTATACCAAATCTGTTAAGATTTGGAAGTTTAGAGGTAGTGTGGACTTGGGGTATGGGATCAAAATGGGTGGCGATGTATCATTCATGATTCTCTTTTTTTTCCTGGTACTAGAGATGGAATCCAGGGCCTTGTACAAGAGATGGAATCCAGGGCCTTGTACATGTTAGATAAGATGCTCCCAGGCTACATATTGCTTTCTAGAGGTAGAAAAAGGTCTGCAATGGCTGAAGCAAGGATGACTAGAGAAGATCCAGTTGAGTAGGGTGGAGGTTGCCACCTAATCTCCTACCTGTGCAGAGAATCCATTGTAGAAGGCATACCAGAAGTGCACCAGAGTGAAAGTAAAGTTCTTGTAAAAGAAGTAGTTGAGAAACTTGCACATGCGATTATAAGACCAGCGACCATGGACCAAGAGTAGACGCCGAAGGTAGTGGAACTGGGAGAAGGCGAAGTCACTGCTAAGCATGGCTTGCAACCCCTCTTGGCTGGTGATGGCAACCCCAATATGGGCAGCTGTAATAAAACCCAGAAGCTTCTAAACCACAGAGCTTGTTTTCTGAGATGCTGCCTTGGGAAGTGTAAAGGAAATGCTGAGATAAGATTGTACAAACCTCTACCTTTGGAAAATATTTAGGCCCAGTTCAAAATGACACTTCCTAGTTGAATCTTTTATTCTCAATGGATTGCCCCTCTATACACAAATAGGAAAACAGTCCCTTCTTCTGCATTTTGTTTTGGATGTTACCACTCAAGAATGCCTGGTACAACCACTACTAAAAAGTAGAACTAGAAAGCTGTTCCAGGTGTCCTTTGCCCCTTCTCTAGCCATCTGGATGCTTTTTCACTGTCAAGATGTTGAGATTTAAAATTCCTGTTATTTTATGCACTTAAAACAATTAAAGATGCAGGAATAATTTGTATTGTTAAAGCTCATAGAATTCACAAACTTTATAGACCGTGATAATGATAATTTGCCTTGTGAATGTTAAAATGTGTTTGTGACTTTAAGTATCACTATTTCACAATACTGTGAAATATGTGATATTTATGCAATCACCTATCTCAATTTATTTTTTTTTATTTTTATTTTTTTTGGGGGTCCGGTTGTGGGGCCTGAACTCTGGGCCTGGGCGCTGTCCCTCAGCTCTTCAGCTCAAGGCTGGCGCTCTACCACTTGAGCCACAGCGCCACTTCCGGCTTTTTTCTTTTTGCTTATATGGTGCTGAGGAATCGAACCCAGGGCCTCAGGCTTGCAAGGCAAGCACTCTACCACTGAGCCACCTTCCCAGCCCCACCTATCTCAATTTAAAAAATAGGTGGGAGAAGGGATGGATTAGGAGGGATGGGTGACAATGTTGTCAGACACCTTGTATTCATATGCTGTTTTGTAGAATGGGAACTTCTTTGTACAACTACTTGAAGATAATAGTAATAATAATAAAGTTTTTAAAAAGATGCAGGATGGATTCTAATCAAATTCAGTATTTAAGTACTTACGTTTATCTAAGGGACTGACTTCTGTTGGAAAGAATGTGTCATGCACACTTTTTTTAGTGAACTCTTCAGGGGATCTAGGTTTTTTTTTTTTTCTGGATAAAGCAAAGATTATATTTGATGGAATGTAAGACTGAAGTTCCTAAAAGTTTTAATTGGCCTGTGGTAATTCACTATTCTTTTGGCCAAATTCACTGACATTACCGTTGAATAGCTTAATGAAACCTCTAAGGCCAGGGTGGTTCTAGAAACAGGAAAGCAAGCAAGAATACTTCGTAGAATTGAAGTTGAATACTGTTGAATGGAACCTGAATAGTGTTGCTTGTGTGGTGCGTGAGATTGGGACTAGAGGACTTGTAGATTTTGTCCTTATCTCACACAGTGGCAAACTGCTAGGGGATAACAACATTTACCTGAAAGTAAACCAATGCATTTTGGCCATTTGTTTCTATTAGTCTGACGTGACCTCCAGCCAAGGAAGCCAGGGCAAGTTGTTCAGAACATGGTCTCAGGGTACTTTGAGACTATAAGCTACAGCCTTCCAAAACAATATACACTGTAAGTCTGGCCCAGAATTTTTTTTTTGTCAACCTGAAGCTATTGTAGATAGAGGGTATATAGTTGTACTGCCTGCTGTGTAAATGTATGCATGGGTTCATGTGAGACTATGTGGATCTGTGTGTGCACTTACTATCAGTGTAAGTGAATGAATTTGAATGTATGCATGCTTGTGGATAAGGGCAGATGTAGGCGGATATAAATAAGTGAGGGTGCTGGTATAGAGTAACATGAATGGAGTTTTAAAAACAGTACAAATGTATATTGCATTTGACAAGTAGGAGTATGAGCTAGTAATACAGTACCACCCAGATCACTTTTCCCATTAATGAAGAAAGAGGCAAACCATGGCTGGGGACTACTGAACATGCCTTTGATCATGCTGACATCATTGGCCCCATCTCCGATGGCCAGTGTCACCACTGCCTTGTACTTCTTCACCAACTCTACCACCTGGGCCTTCTGAAGGGGTGTCATCCGGCAGCAGACCACCCCTTTGCACATGCATGCTGTTCGTAGTAGTTCTAACTCCAGGTCCCCTTCTAGAGCATAGGCCTGCAAGACCAGGATATATACTCACTCTTCAGGATGCTCCAAAAGACTCTTAAGGCAGGGTCTTCCCAGATCCCTCCCCTTTCTTCCTTTCTCTTCTGTCCTTTGAAGGGCAGGCTGAGCTGCTCTCAAAGTGCCAGATCTCTCCAGTGAGGTCTACCCCGCCCCAAGTGAGTTCTAGGGATCCTCTAATGGGAAATTGGTCAGGACATCTCACTGGGTCAAATCAGTTGATGAGGCTATAGGACCAATGGCTTTTTGGAGAGTCTGGTTCTACTTGATCTCCCATTTTCCCTAGTGACAGGCCAGTAGTCAAGAATTTAGTTAAAGAAGAAAGTTGTCTTGACTTCGCTTTCTTCCTTTAACCCTGGCCTAGAGTACCTTGGGGAATGTCTTTCAGGCAAGAGAACCTCAGGTGGGGAAATAGGATTCATAAGGAAGGAGCGTTGAAATTTCCCTTCTAAAGGGAAAAAAAGAACAGAGCTATAACTTTGTGTTGCCCACCAGACTGTAGCCATTGATGACCAAGCCATAGTTGCTATTGGGTTTCTCCTCAGGTATTTTGAAGGGCGTTTTGGGCTCCTTTGTGAGGAGAATGTTTATGGGATCTGATTCCAGAAGAGACTCGGGTTTCATCTTGTTCCTTGCTGACCTGAAAGCCAAGAGTAATTGTTAGATTCTGTGAAGACACAGAAGTTAGGAAGGAAAATGTGTCCTGAAATGAAAGTGACAGGAGGATACCGGGCCTCTGCAAAGCCAGGCAAGACCTCAGACTGGACTGCTGTAGGTTGTTGTCCATCCATATGCTACACTTCTCCAAACCCATACTCCAATGCATTTAGTCTGAATGCTTCTTTTAAAAATTCTCTCAAATATTTTCTTTTTCTTGTTTCCCTTCTTTCATTTCTTCCTATTCCTTCTGGTAATGTTGGGACCCTATGGGGGAAATTATGAGTGGGAATTCTTAGGTCCAGGAATTGGGTATGGCCACTTTCCATCCATACCTGAGTTCTTTCTGAATTGTCTCACTATTCTTGCCTTCTACTATGAACACCTCATCCATTTCATCCTTGAATATATTACAGGAGTAGGCAATGTTCACAGCAGTCTCTGTAGAGAAGGGAACACAAGTCTCACTTTGGCTGATGTTTGTAGAAAGGGAGTTCTTTTAAAAAAAAAAAAAAGATGTAGTCATTTAGGCTCCAACAGTGGGCTTAGCCCATTTGTCTACATTTGCTATGTAGACAAATTTGGATGCAGTCATAATACGTTTTTCTAAACCATTGAAGACTATATGCAAACAGCCACAAGTGAGTGTCTACTTGGTAAATACTTGTGAGTTATTTGTTAGTTACTAGGAATATTCAGGCTTAGCCTTCTCTAGAAAGCCTAACCCTACTTTTGTTGTTGTTGTTGGCCATGGAGCTTGAGAGCTTGAACTCAGAACTTGAGTGCTATAACCCCTCTGTACATCACTTTTATAATAACAATAAAATTAATTAATAAAAAATTAGCCCTGGGGTATAAACAATGAGCTCAAGGCTAGTGCTCTACCACTTTGAGCCACGGTGTCACTTCTAGTTTTCTGGGGTTAATCAGAGATAAGAATCTCACAGACAGGGCTGGGAAGGTGGCTCAGTGGTAGAGCGCTTGCCTTGCATGCCTGAGGCCCTGGGTTCCATTCCTTAGCACCACATAAGCAAAAAGAAAAAAAGCCGGAAGTGGCGCTGTGGCTCAGGTGGTAGAATAGCCTTGAGCTGAAGAGCTGAGGGACAGTGCCCAGGCCCAGAGCTCAGGCCCCACGACCGGACCCTAAAAAAAAAAAAAAAAAAAGAATCTCACAGACTTTCCTGCCTCAGCTGGCTTTGAACCATGACCCGCAGATCTCAGCCTCCTGAGTAGCTAGGATTACAGGCATGAGCCACTGCTGCCAGCCTCCCCTGACTTTGCAAAACAATTCCAGTCTGTATTCATTTCTTTAGACAATCAGGATATAGTTTTTCAAACAGCCCTGTGCCTATGCTAAATTGTATTAGTGACTGAGACAAGTTTTATGCTTTTTTTTTTTTACATTGAGAGACCTAGATTTGAAATAAATTCATACCAAGAAGAAAAAAATTTTAAATTAAATCCTGAATCCTGGCTATAACTTGTATGAGAATTGAGAGATCTCAATAGTCATAGACACTTTCTGGCAGGAAGGACTTCTGAAGGATGAATAGGATTGTTTAGGGTAGGGAAAATTATTTCAAGTCGGGAAACAACCCAAACATAGGCTCCACAGTAAAAATTGAATGTTTGGGGACATCCTAATAGTCATATTAGGATGGAGATAGGAATGCCTGGCTAGCAACAGATTGAAGGCCAGATTGAGGAGTCTGACTTATATAACATGGTCAGACTGTATGTACCTCAGTGGAGTGACATCATTAAATGAGTTTGAAGAAGATTAAGCTGATGGTTGTATGCAGGCTCTGTTGAAATCAGTAAGGGCAAAAGAAAGATCAGGTAAGAATCTTTTTGCAGAAATACAGATAACAAAGTATGAAGGCTGAACTAGGATGCTGGTATACTCCAGTGGATTTTCAAATTAATGTGGCATGATGAAAAAAATGGATCCTTGGGACAACAAAGAGGAATATAATAGTAAAGACAACTTTAAAGTTTTTAGCCTGTATTATTTCGACTGGCAAGTCATTTCTGAATGATTTATCTCTATGTCTTCAATAACTAATATAGCATCTAACATCAAGAATATGCTCAGAGGGGCTGGGAAAGTGGCTCAGTGGTAGAGCGCTTGCCTTGCATGCCTGAGGCCCTGGGTTCCATTCCTCAGCACCACATAAGCAAAAAGAAAAAAGCCGGAAGTGGCGCTGTGGCTCAAGTGGTAGAGTGCTAGCCTTGAGCTGAAGACCTGAGGGACAGCACCCAGGCCCAGAGTTCAGGCCCCACAACCGGACCCCACCCCCAAAAAAGAAAAAAGAATATGCTCAGAAAAATTGAATACAAAACTGGAAATGAAAGTGTACTGTAAGGTCTTGATCTTAGTTGCAGGCATTTGTCAAAAAAATTGCTCAGAGAAAAATAAAAGAAAATGAAGAAGAAAAGAAATAGTTGAAGTGAGTGTGTTAAGGATGGTTCAGGCTAGAAGCTTCCCTTTACCTTGCTTATCACCAGTCAAAACCCATATTTTAATTTTGGCTTTTTTCAAAGTGCTGATTGTCTCAGGTACTTCATCTTGCAGCTTGTCTTCTATGGCTGTGGCCCCTAACAGCTTCAAATAGAGTGAGGAAAAGGGAGAAGCACACTAGTTAGTGTTACCTCACAACGGAACTAGCACCTCATCATTCTTGAGGGAGCTGAAGATCCCTGTGGGATACAACTCAGCATACTCTGTCTCTCAACACAAATAGCTTTTCAACCATCCCCTGAAATCAGATATAGAAATACAGTATTAGGAACTAGAGAGGGTAAGGGCCTCAGTGATATATGAAGCTATGTGCTACTTCTAAGCCATCTGTTTCACAACACACCTTCACTTTTCTCTTGCTTCCTACCATACTTCCTATCCTAAAACATGGTGCATCTTAGATAAGGGCACTTCATATATTACTCTAGTTTTTCTTTCAGCCTGACAAGGGCTGGAATGTATCTCATTGTTTATACCCCCAGGGCTAATTTTTTATTAATTAATTTTATTGTTATTATAAAGGTGATGTACAGAGGGGTTACAGTTACATAAGTCAGGTAAACAGTACATTTCTTTTTGGACAGTGTCACCCCTTCCCTTGCTTCTAAGGCTTTAATAATTATTTCCCTCACATTAGATTAAGAGTCTTGTAGTTATTTCCTTCAATAATATCTTAGACTCAGGACTCAGCCAAGGAATTGACAGATGGACAAACTACTGAATGATTCATTCTAGGACTCCTAGAAAGATTGACTATGAAGAGGAAATTTTCTTTTTGGTTCAGTAAATTGCTCTGCCCTTCTGCTCAGATTGGTTGAGCTCGGGTTCACAATCTGCTCACAACTGGCTTTATTGAAGAGGATAAAATGTATTAATTACTCCTTTTATAGCAAAGCCATTCTCTATTAGTCTGATAAAAAATTTTTGGATCATCCTTAACTTCTTTTTCTCATATTTTATAATTCAACACATCAAGCAAACACAGTTTTGGCTCTACTTTAAAATTCCAGACAAAGCTGGGTGCCAGTGGCTCTCTTCTCTGGGTGCCAGTGGTCTCTTCTGAAGTTTTTTCTCTGCAATAAACATGCTGTTTTCTAACTCTCCTATCTAAAATAGCAATAATGATAACTGGGCCCACTAGGGCACACATATCATCCCCGCTATTCAGGAGCCAGAGAGGATCACTATTCTAGTCAGCCTAAGCAAAAAATTCACAAGACCCTATAGCACCAGAAAATGCTGGGTGCAGGGCATGCACCTGTCATGCCAGCTATGGTAGGAAGTATAAAATAGGAGGATCATAGTCCAGACTGGCCTAAGGAAAAAGAAAAACCCTATCTTGAAAATAACCAGAGCAAAAAGAGCTGGGGCATTGTCTAGGTGGTAAAATGCCTGCTTAGCAAGCACAAGGCCCTGAGTTCAAACCCCAATACTGTCAAAACCAAACATACTCCCTTCCTAGATTTATTTTTCCCTGTAGCACTTTCATCATTTAGCATACTGTATACAATGTATTTTGTTGTTTCCTACTACTAAAATGTTTGGCACACAGTTAACAATATTTATATTATTCATAGTCTTGATTTCCCCCAGATTACTTAGCTTCTATGTGCAGCTTCAGGATAAGAAACGCTACCAGAAAAATTATTTTTTATTATAACTAGTTCATTTTTTCATTATTAATTCAGAAGATCCAGGCATAATGAATTAGCTTGAAAACCAGTACCTAGCCTTCCTGGATATACTGGTAAGGGTAGAACCCTCTGAGAGTATAGATCTGGTTTTCCTTTTTGTGCCAGCAGGCTGGAGTCACTTGTGTGTGTGTATGTGTGTGTATATGTTTGTACACATGTATGTGTATGTATATGTCTCTGTGTATATTCCAGTGTTGGGGCTTGAACTCAGGGCCTAGCCACTGTCCCTGAGCTTTTATACTCAAGGCTAATGCACTACCACTTGACCCACAGCTCTACTTCAGCATTTTTGGTGGTTAATTGGGATAAGAGTTTCATGAACTTTCCTTCCCAGGCTCATATTGAATTGTGAACCTCAGATTTCAGCTTCCTGAGTAGTTAGGATCATAGGCAGGCAGGCACGAGCCACTGGTGCCCAGCACATTCACTTTTTGATATATCCCAAAACTCTCGGGTTTTCCTGCTAAGCCTGCCTGTCTTTCTCTTAGAGAGCTCTCACATGTTGGTCAATTGCTGAAGGCTACTCTCAGAGCCCTTTCTTAGTCTACCACCCCAATCCCTGCCCCTAGTCTGTCCCTCACTTCATTGCACTCACCATCAAGTCTTTTTCAATCTCATCATAGACAAAGGACAATTTACCCTCCCGGTTCTCCAAAGATAGGCAGGCTTCATTGTGCTTCTTGTTCCAAGTACTGAAATACTCATAGTCCAATTCTCGGTAGGTCACCATGAGGGTGCGAAGGCCTTCACTGGCAAAGTCCTGGAAGATGTATGTGCACCAAATCTGAGTTGGGTAAAGGCTGAGTCAAAGGAGTGGCAGACTGACCTCAGAGGTCTCATCTGCCTGAAAAATAGGGCTTAATTGTACCATGGGATTAGAATCTGGTCTAAGTAGAAAGTTCTTGAACTTTCTTAGCACAATATCCCAAGATGGGACAATATATGTTAATATGATCATTTCTCCATGTTTGTGTTTTCTTTCTTAGTACTGGATATTATTGGAGTGGACAGACCAAGATTTGAAGGCAAATCCCTTCTGTAACCTGTTTTGTGTGACTTGTTGGCTTATCCCAGCCATAGAGGGAGTGAGGCTATGCTTCTGTATGAGTGGGTTATTTGAGATAGATTCTGACAGGTTTATCACCAGAGGCTATTCAAATGTATTATAGTCATGCCCTACTGTAAATATCTGTTAAACATGAAAACATTTCAAAAGGTCTAAAACAGTTATATGCCCCCACAATCCTTCGAAGCTAGTCTAGGGAAATACTCTCTGAGAAGATACCCTACATCATTGTTCAGGAAGGTGAAACATAGACCATATGGCTCCTAGGAAACAGTGTAATATATAAGAGTTGTCTTGTGTAAAACACTTCACTGATCTTTATTTTCCCTTTAAAGTTGATAATATTTTTTCTTTAAAGTGCACAATTTAGTAGTGTCTTATTTAGTACACTCACAAAGTTTATGCTATATCTCAAATCCTGGAGAGCAGAAGTAACAGGAAGTAAAACAGGGAGAAAGGAGGTATTTTTGAGGATTCTAATCATATGGACAAGAAAGGGAGGTATTAAATGGATCCTGAGAGTCGTTCAGGTTTGGCATTTTCTGCTTTGTATCCTAAAGGTAATTATGGCTGGTGGAATAAGACCTCCCATATTAGCAGGCTCAAGTATCAAGTCTGACTATGGGACCTAATGAGGCAGGAATATTGAAACTATTCTGATTTTCATTAGTGCTCTCACAGACACTATCCTTGTCATGCACCCGGGGTCTTGTTCTACCAACTCTTTGACATAGAAGTTGAAAATGTGCTCAGTGAAAATACCAACTGGACACAAAATTTCACATAATAGCCAAAAAGCTGAAACAAACTAAATTTACATCAACAGATTAATAGATAAATACAATATGGTATATTTGTATAATGAAATGTTATTTGGTAATAAAAAGGAATGAAACATTGATATATGTTACAACTTAGATAAACCTTAAAAACATTATGCCAAGTTAAGGAGACAAAAGATAATATCTTTTATGATTCTGTTGAATGAAACTTTTACTTAGTTGATAGTCTTCTATCAACTAAAGAGATAGATGCTGATATATACCTATATAGAAACACACGACATGGGGACACATTTGTAGACATCTATCCAGATAGAGAACTATCCAAACTTCTGCCACCTGTAGCCTAAATACTTACATCTAAATGTTTCATAGTTTCTTCATTAAGTGATGTAGAGGATGGATGAAGAAGCTCACTGATGATGGTATCTGCTCCCTTACAGAACAACATTATCCGATCTTCAGGTGTTCGCACTAAAAGTGAGTAAATTAAGCAAAGTAACTATATAAATCTACTGTTAAAAGAACTTGTCAGGGTCTTTGGAGAGATGGCAGCATGGTGTTCCCCATGATACTTGTTTCTGTTACCTTTGGAGGCTGTAATGGTTAATATTGTCAATTTTATTAAATTGAGAAGTGACATTCTTTAGAGTGCTCTCTGTGATGGCATTTGCAGAGACAATTAGATCATGAAGGCTTCGAACTAATGAACCGATTAATCCCTTGATAGATTCATAGTATAATGACTCTAGTGGGAAGTTGGGAAAGGTAGGAGGAAGGACCTAGTTAGAGGAAGTAGGTTATTGGTTATATATCCCTTGGGGGTAATACCTTGCCCTAGCCTCTTCCTGTAGCCCTTTTCTTTGTTTTTTGACTGCTAGGATATGAACTACTCTGCTATATAATGCTCTTCCCAAGATAATGGAATGATATCTCTGAAACTGTAAATAGTTAAAATGTTTCCTTCCTTTAAATTGTTTCTGTCAGGTATTCTGGTCACAGTAATGTAAAAGCAATTAATATAGAGATCAAGAACTCAATGAGTAATTATGTGGTAAGGGCTGGTGAGAATGACGAAGGAACTTATGAAACCAGTTCTTCCATGAGTTTAATATTCCTTGCGGAAGACTCCATGATACAGAATCACAGTTGCTTTTTTCTTCTTTTTCCTCCTCTTTCTCCTTCCCTCCTCCTCCTCCTCTTCCTCCTCCTCACCTTTCCCCTCCTTCAGTACTGGGATCTACTTGCAGGGCCTCATATTTACTAAACAGCATTCTATCACTTGAACCATGTCCTAACCTTTCTTGCTTTGCTTGTTTTTTGTTTAGGATCTCATATTGTTGCCTAGGGATGGCTTCCTGAGTAATTAGGATTACAAGTTATTAAGTAGCTAGAATACTGTATTATTTAGGGAACAAAATAAGTAAAAATGTTTGTACATGTTCTGTAAAGGTGTAACTTTTTTGGGTGGGTATAGGGGTTTGAACCCAGGGTTTTTTTTTTTTTTGCATGTTTTTCTTTTGTCCTTTTTATTATTTTAAAATAACTTATTTTTAATTGTACATTTATGGGGTTCAGTGTGACATTTTCATACATGAATACAATGCATAATGATCAGATCAGGTTAAGTAATGTGTCCATTAGCCTAGAGGTACATTCTTTTTGTATGTTGGAAACATTTAAAGTCTTTTCTTTTCTTTTTTTTTATTGTAAATATACTATACAGAGGGTTACAGTTACATGAGTGAGGTAATGAGTACACTTCCTCTTGAACATTGTTACCCCCTCCATTGTTTTCCCCCTACCATCCCTTCCCTCCCTACCTTCCCCGAGGTTCTTTTTTTTTTTTATTGTGATTAAGGGATTACATAATTTCCGGAATTTCACAATATTGTGGAATAATGATGCTCATTTAAAGTCACAAGTTCATTCTAACTTTCCTGGAGCAAATTGTCTATCACAGTCTATAACATATAATGGTGTTCACATGCTATACACCATACATGTGATCAGCAGCATGGGGATATTTAGTAGTGGTTCGACCAGATGAGTGGGAGTTCTTTGTTTCTTAAGTCCTGTTAGTTTTGTCGTATCACCTAATGAACCCAGGTTTTTTTTTTTTTTTTTTTTTTTTTGTCGGTCGTGGGGCTTGAACTCTGGGCCTGGGCGCTGTCCCTCAGCTCTTCAGCTCAAGGCGAGCGCTCTACCACTTGAGCTACAGCGCCACTTCCGGTTTTCTGGTGGTTTATTGGAGATAGGAGTCTCGCGGTCTTTCCTGCCCGGGCTGGCTTTGAACCACGATCCTCAGATCTCAGCCTCCTGAGTAGCTAGGATTACAGGCGTGAGCCACCAGCGCCCGGCTGAACCCAGGTTTTTGTATATGCTAAGCATATACCCTACTACTGAATTACATCCTTAGACATAATTGTGCATTCCAGTATTAGAGTTTGAACTCAGAGTCTGGGTGCTGTCCCTGAGCTTTTATGCTCAAGGCTAGTGCTCTACTGCTTGAGACACTTCTGGCTTTTGGTAGCTTTTTATTGGAGATGAGTCTCACAGTTTTCTTGCTTGGGTGGCTTTGAACAGCAATCCTGAGATATCAGCTACTCCTGAGTAGCTAGGATTACAGGCATGAGCCACTAGCACCTGGCCACAACTCCCCCTGCCCCCGCCCCAATATTTTGATACATGGTTGATTGAATCCATGAACCTGTAAATAAGGAGAACAGACTGTCAGACTATTTTATTTGCTCCCATCTCTTACTCCATACTGAGGCTTTATAAATTTAGTTCCTGACCTCATCTTGGTTTTGAGGGTGTTGATAAGCCATTACCTCATAACATCAGAGAAGAGACTTGGTATATGGCAGCAAGCCCTGATATGTATGTGGGAGAAAATTAAAGATGAGAGAGGAAGTGGGACTGGCTACATTTGTATTTGAGGCATAGTGTCTCTAAGAAGGTATGTGAGTGGGAAAAAGCGTCTGTGAGTAAAGAGAAAGTTAATGTTCAGGAGTGTGTAAAGGCCAGAAGGCCAGAAGGCTGACTGGGAGGGGCACCCACCAATTACAGACATCCTCTTGCGCACATTGCTGAAGTCCAAAATAGCCAGCAGCTGGTAAACTTTGGTTTCTCCCATTTCGACCATGGTGATTGTCTCAGATGTGCGGGAACGGAACACAAAGCCAAAGTTTCTGGCAGCAGTGACCAAGGCACCTTCATCTGGTGACTGAGCCTGGTACACCAGCATACCTGACAGGAGAGAAGAGGGCAACTAGAGCTCACAGAGATGAGAAGCTGAAGTCCACCCAGAAATGACACCATCTTTCAAGTGGGCTACATAAAGATGGACCCAGAAGAAGATATCCTCCTTCAAAATGTCCTCACAAGTCTGGCCCTAAAAGGTCAGGTTGCATAGAACATGTCAGTCTTTTTTTCATTTCCAATCTTTTCAACTTATTTCACACACCTGAGTCACTATGACTGTGCTAAATGGTACCATGCAATGGGTACATACAAAACAAAAGCAGTTACTTTTCAATGTCAGTGGGTAAAGATGGCCCAGAGAGTCAGGTGCCAGTAGTTCATGCTTGTAATCCTAGCTACTCTGGAGGCTGAGATGTAAGGATTGTGGTTTGAAGCCAGACTGGGCAGGCAAGTTAGTGAGACTCTTATCTCCAATTAACTAGAAAAAAGCCAGAGGTAGAGCTGTGGCACACACACACACACACACACACACACACACACACACACACACACACACACACACACACACACACACACACACACACACACACACACACACACACACACAGATGACACAGAGAGCTTGCTAAAAATGTAGATTCTTTGGGCCTTACTCAAACTTAGTGAATCCAGAATCACAAAGTCTGCAAGCATACATAGGAAATTGAATTTTTAACAAATCTCTTGGGTGATTCTCATACATATGTGGCATAAGGTACTTCTGCATATGATCAACCACACTTTGGTAAAATATTATACATACTTATCTGTCTCCATATTATACTCAACTCTCTCTCTCTCTCTCTCTCTCTCTCTCTCTCTCTCTCTCTCTCTCTCTCTCACACACACACACACACACACACACACACACACACAAGTGTTATCACCTTTAACTCATCCTAGGAAACTAAATGACTTTCATCTGCTATTACTCAAAAATTCAACATTTTCTGGAACTCCTATGTTAAGAAATTATCATAACCAGAGGCATATTTCAGATTATTTCTCTTCTGAAGATTAATTTGATTTTTAAAAATTAGGCATTATTAAAATCTTATACTTGTGAATAGGCAGGTGAATATATTTTTACATCAGACATAAATAAGATGGATCTACTTGACAATTGAGACCACTTTCTTGTGTATAAATAAAAACAAGGACAGATATGCTTCAAACAATGGTAGCTTCTTGGGAGGGCAGAGCCAGAGGAACATGTGATGGTATGGGAGCTCACAGGTCCAGGAAACATGAGATTTAGGTTTTTATCTCTGCCTTTCTTTACTATCGTGTTTTAGACAAGTAACTTAATCACTTTTTAGCTTCTGTTCCATTCTCTAATACTAGGATCATTTTTCCTGTCCTCTATCTCAGAGGGCTGTTGTGAAGATTGTAGAAGATAATATAAATGGAACCAATTTGTAAAACTGTGAAATGATACCTATAAATGGAACCAATTTGTAAAACTGTGAAGTGATACACAAATATATGGCATTGAAGGTAATGTTATGAGCACTGACTTAAAGTGACACTGGATGTCTCTTGCCTGTAATCCTAGCTACTCAGGAGGCTGAGATTAGTATAAGTTTGAGGTCAGACCGGAAAAAAAGTTTATGAGATCCCATGTCCAATAAAAAGCTGGTACAGTGGTGTACATTGGTTATCCCAACTATACCAGCAGCATAAATAGGAGGATTGTGGTTATGCTAGTCCAAGCAAAAGCCAAGAATCTATTAAAAAAAATAATGAACACAAAGGGTTGTAGATGTAGCTTAAGTGGTAAAGTAACTGCTTTTCAATATAAGGCTCTGAGTTCAAACTCTAATACTGCCAGGAAAAAAGTTTTAAAAAAATGTTTTGTTTTTTAGTACTAAGGTTTGAACTCAGAGCTTCACTTCACCTGGCCTTTTTGTTGAAGTGGCTCTACCATTTGAGCCACACCTCTACTTCTAGCATTTGCTGGTAAATTCATTATTTTAAAGTTCGGATAAATTGCTGGATGATTTTTATCACACCTGATTACTAAGAAAACTAAGAAGTGTGAGGATACCTTCAAATTGTTTAACAAGAGGATGACTCAAGAAGTTATTTTCTACTTGAATGCCTTTATGCTTGCTGCCTATCAATTAATTCTCAGAAGGACAGTGCTCCTATTGCAAGGGTTTTTCTCCCTTAGATTAAGCCATTGCAATAATATAAAATCATCCCCACCTCCAAATAGCCTAGACCTTGGGATAATTCTCAGCCCATCACAAGGGTTCTTCCTCACCTTCCACTTTCTCTTCTGATATCACAGTGTGACATAACGAAAGGGTGAGGAAAAACAGGTGCACCCAGTGATCTCCACTTTTTACTGCTTCCACCAAAGTCTTGTCATAAAATGAAAATTTAGGGTCTGCGAATTCATTGTAGGAGAAATCAACCTTGTCTTCCTGGAACATATAAGGCAGAACAAAGTTCTTAGTAATAGGTGAACTTTTTGTAGAAAGTCAACTTGGGGCATTTCTGGAATATGATGAGAACTCTAAGGAGGATGAGAAGAGAAAAAGCAATATAAATGGCAAAGACACTGCTAATTTCTAAGATACCTGCAGCTATGACAGGACAGTCCATTCATTTTTTTTTGCCAGAAAAGATCCTTCCTACATGAAACAATCTCTCCATGGTTTGGAAGAACCTTCTTGCCTCCTTTTCACCTCAGCTAGTCTGGATGATTAATGGTAATCCTGAAATTCTACTCTTCCATATCTAGAGTCCTATCTGATAATTAAACCTGAATATTTGAGAGTAACTATTTCTTATTAGGAAGTAGTGGCTAGGTAAACTTGTTTATGACTGTTTACTACCTGATTTTGGGAGTTGATAAGGAAATACATACCAGACATGGTGGCATTTGTTGGTTGGCACTATATCCCCCAGAGAAAAAGGTGTGTGTGTGGGGGGGGGTAGAGCTAGATAGGAATATTGCAATGCCACATGACATTATGCTCAAATACATGCTTGTCTGTAGACTTAATTGTGCTTGACTTGTCAGCATACCTGATTCTTCCTGACTCTAACTCTCATAGTTACTGTCTTGCTTATGTTCCTATTTGAATTCTTGCCTCAGACTGTGAACTTAAAATTCATTTGCCTTACCATAACCTTGGCTCCTACATACATTGACTGTCATTTTAGGCTGCTTGTGGCTACCATGAGTGAATACTGGACTGAGATTTTCTTATACCAACCCTAGAGTATGATGCTATTAACAAATGTATTCAGCCTATACGAGAATACTTGCTCATGCTATAATCCTAGAAACTCAGAAGGCTGAGATCTGAGGATCATAGTTGTAAGCCAGCCAAGGCAAGAAAGTCCTTGAGACTTCCAAAATGCTGGAAATATAGTTGTGGCTTAAGTGGTAGAGTGCTAGCCTTGGGTAAAAAAACTTAGGGAGAGGACCCAGGTCCTGGGTTCAATCCCTAGGACCAGTATAAACACACAAAGAATTCTCAAACAGGGTGATGGTGGCTCATACCTATAATCCTAGCTATTCAGGAGGCTGAAATCTGATCATTGCAGTGAGACTTTTATCTCTAATAAATACTTGACAAAGCTAGAAGTAGGGCTGTGGGCTCAAGTGATAGAGCACTAGCCTTGAGCACAAAGAAGCTCAAGGACTGTGCTCAGGCCCTGAGTTTAAGCCCTAGGACTACCAAAAATTTTTTTCAAGGATCTTTCTCTAGTTCTTCATTGTTCCTCTACTTAGGCTGAGTCCTAGTATTCAAGTGTAAACATAATTGTCCTTCTTGGTGCTGTGTTGGGAAAAGGGGAATTTTAGTGAGCTATGCTGTTTTTTTCTAACTCTCATCTAGATGTAGTGTTGTTAGAAGAATTATGGTTCACTAGGGGGAGATTAAACTCTAATCCATAAACAAAAGATGAGGTCCAGCACTGGCAAAAATAGTAGAAGAGAGTGAACAGGAAGAAAAATTTGTAGTTGTCTAGACAATGACTGTTGAGTATGTCACAAATCTTGAAGTTAAACAGAGGAAAAAGATTGACAGACTGGATTACATAAATGTAAATTTTCTACACAGAAAGAAATCATCATCACTATTTTTGGTACCCATCTTAGGGCTTAAACTCAAGACCTATTCACTGTCCCAGAGCTTTTCTTGCTGAAGGCTAGAGCTCCACCACTTGAGTCATAGCTTCACTTCCAGATTTTTGCTAGTTAACTGGAGACAACAGTCTCATAGACTTTCTTGCTAGGGTTGGCTTTGAACCATGATCTTCAGATCTCAGCCTCCTGAGTAGCTAAGATTATAGGCATGAGCCACTGGTATCTGGCTCACAGAAAGAAATTAATTTAAAAAACTGACAAATGGAAAAATAATTGTAATGTGTGAGACAAAGAAAGATTATTAGTATCACATTGTACAAAGTGTTTCATTGTGATATTTACAACATGAATATAATTTACTTTGATTAAATTCACTCTATTATTACGCTTTTGGAACTGCCATCCCTATTCCCTGTTCCTTTTAAACAGCTTTTGGTGAGTTTCACTGTGTTATTTTCATGCACACACACATACATAATGTACTTTTATAATGCTCACCCCCATTATCATCTCCTTATCCTTCCCACCCACTTGTTCCCCCAAATCAGTCACCTCTCACAACCATTTCATATTATTAAGTTTATTAGGTCTATATTTTGCATATGAGTGAAAACATGTGGTACTCATCTTTCTGAGTTTGGCTTTTCTTAATATGGTGATCTTCGATTTCATCCATTTTCCTGAAAAGTGACATAATTCTTTATAGCTGAATAATACTCCATTGTGTATATGTATCAAATTATCTTTATCCAATCATTGGATGGACAAAGAAATCATTTTTCCAATCATTGGTTAGATCAAGAATAGCACAGATTATTTTATAAAGAAAATTAAGCCATTATATGTCATGGTGCATGCCTGAATTCCCAGCACTTAGAAGCTGAGGTAGGAGGCTCATGAGTTTGAGGCCAGCTTGGAGAGAGGAGGAGAGAGGGAAGGAAAGAGACAGAGATATAGAAGCTATTCTAATATAATCTATTTACATAATGTTTTCTGATGCCTCAGTTAAGTTAAAATAATTCTTTTGAGCTCAGTCTCTCTCAGTTCCTACATGATTTCTAGCAGGCTTTACCCACTCACCTCACAGACTGGCATACTCTGTCCATTTCTGTCATGGCAGTAACCTATTAGTAAGAAAATATAGCAAAGAGTTAGCAGGGAGTGTTTTTTTTTTGTTTTACTGTTTTTTAAGTGTAAAATCTAAGCACTAATTACATACACAATGTGCAACTGTTACCTCTGTATATCCCCTTTGCCCTCCCCTCCCCTTCCCACTCACTCTTCTCTAGTTCTGTCCTCCCTAGTCCCATCCCCGGTCCTCATCTTGCAGCTATTCCATTTAGTTCCTCCTTTCTATTTGGTAGTACTGAGATTTGAACTCTGCCACTTGAGCCATATACCCCAAGACATTTTTTTTTCAATTATGTTGGATAGGACCTGGGACTGTGATCCTCCGACCTATGTCTTCTAAATAGTTGCATCACTATGTTCAATACAATCTCACTATGCCCCAGGCTGTCTTCAAACTTCAGTGTTCCCAATCTGCCTCCCAAGTAGCTGGGATTACAGGAATAAACCTAGATTACCACTATAATGTGCAATACTTTGTTTTTTTTTTAAATTTTGTTTTGTTTTTGTGGTGCTGGGGATCAAACCCACAGCCTCATACATGATAGGCAAGTGCTATACCACTGAGCTACATCCCCCCCCCAATGCTTTTAAAGTTCTCCAAATGAAACTTCCTATTCTTTACTATCCCCAACTCCTAGAGATCTGTATTCTACTTTGTGTCTCTATGGATTTTCTTATTCTAGATATTTCATATAACTAGCACTTTTGTCTTTTATTGCCTTTCCTATTTCACTTAATATAATACGTTAAAGTTTCATACATGTTGTAGCATTTATTAAACTTCCTCACTTTTTTGTGGCACTGAAGTTTGAATTTAGGGTCTCATAGTTGCTAAACAAGAGTTCTACCATGTGAGCCATGCCCCTAGTTCCAAACATTTTATAGCCAAATCATATTTATTGTGTTATGTACCACTTTAAAAAACTCATTCATTTGTTCAACTTCTCTGGCTATAAAAGAAATGCAAATCAAAACAACATTAAGACTCCACCTCACTCCAGTTAGAATGGCTATAATCAAGAAATCTAATAACAACAGATGCTGGAGGGGATGTGGCCAAAGAGGAATGCTACTACACTGTTGGTGGAGTATAAACTTGTTCAACCACTCTGGAAAGCAGTATGGAGGTTCCTCAAAAGATTACACATAGAGCGCTCCTATGACCCAGCAATCCCACTTCTGGGCATAATGATCACAAAAAGGCCACACTAAAGCTACCAGCACAAGTATGTTAATCACAGCTAAGATATGGATCCAACCCAGATGCCCTCAGTAGATGAATGGATCAAGAAAATGTGATATATGGAATTCTATGCTTCCATCACAAAAATGACACTGCCCCATTTGTTAGGAAATGGAAAGACTTGGAAAAAATCATTATTAAGTGAAGTAGGCCAGACCCAAAGAAATATAGGTCCCATGGTTTCCGTCATTTGCAATAATTAGTATACATCTAGGATAATTTTATCAGATGATCAGAAAAGCTCAAAAGCTAGGTACAAATGACCATATAAGATGATGCTAAGTGAAATGAACCCCAAGATTTGGACACAGAGGTCTTTCTTTGTTGTTGTTGTTTTTAATGTACTAAGTGATTTTTTTTCTTTTGTAGGTTCTTCACCCACTATGTTATATCCTCTGTTGCACTGTACTTGATTTTGGTACCCTGCATCTTGTATATTCATTTATCTAATTTGGGGAGGGGAAGGGGAATAACAAAACGCTGAAACAAGGACACAGGATGACCCATTGCAACAATGATACTCGTAAGATACTGTATTGGAAATGAACTTTACAACTTTGGGGGGTGGCAGGGAGGACTGAGGGAGTGGGGAGGGAAGAGATAGTGGGAGAACAACAAAGGAGGGGTTAACAATGTTCGACAAGAAAAGTACATATTACCTTACTCTGTACAGCATCTTTACAATAAAATAAAATTTAAAAAAATTCATTCATTGATGGACATATGGGCTATTTCCATCTTTGGGCAATGGTAAGTAATGCTACAAGGTACATTTGCAGTATTTGAGTTCCTGTTTCTATTTTGGGAGGATACCTAGGAATAGTTATTCAAAGGAGGGTTTTTTTTGTTTGTTTGTTTTTTGTTTTTTGGGTCCGGTCATGGGGCCTGAACTCTGGGCCTGGGCGCTGTCCCTCAGCTCTTCAGCTCAAGGCTAGCGCTCTACCACTTGAGCCACAGTGCCACTTCTGGCTTTTTTCTTTTTGCTTATGTGTTGCTGAGGAATCGAACCCAGGGCCTCAGGCATGCAAGGCAAGCGCTCTACCACTGAGCTACCTTCCCAGCCCCTCAAAGGAGAGTTTTTAAGGATGCTTATGTCTGAGCTGGATGCCAGTGGCTCATACCTAAAATCCTAGCTACTCAGGAGGCTGAGATCTGAGGACCACAGTTTGAGGCCAACTCAGACAGGAAAGTCCATGAGACACATCTCCAATTAACCACACATAAAAAAGCCAGAAGTGGAGCTGTGGCTCAAGTGGTAGAGCACTAGTTTTAAATACAAAAGCTCAGGGACAGGGCCTAGTCTGAGTTCAAGCTCCAGGATTGGCACAAGAAAAAAGAAAGAAAAGGAAAGGAAGGAAGTAAGAAAAGAAAGAAAGCATGAAAGAAAGAAAGAAAAGAAAAGAAAAGAAGGAAAAGAAGAAAAGAAAGAAAAGAAAAGAAAAAAAGAGAAAGCAAGCAATCAAGCCAGCTTACCTTTTACTAGCCACCAGTGGCTCATTTCTATAATCCTAGTTACTAAGAAGAGGTCTGAGTATTTGAGATGTGAGTATCAAGATTCAATGCCAGCCCATGCAGATAAATCTGAGAGATGCCTATTTCCAACTAACTAATAAAAAGCTGGGCGTGGAGGTATGGTTCAAGTGGTAGAGTGCCAGCATTTAGTGAAATAGCTAAGCAAGAATGTAAAGCACTAAGCTCAAGCCACAGTTCTGACACACATACACACACAAAAAGAAAGCTTATTTCTTCTGATTCTTCATCTTCCATATCAGCTAATCTTCTTGTCCCTAGTGATTCCTTTTCTTAGGCCAGTAATAAGGTCATTTTCTTGGGCCCTAGCAAATTTACCTTATTGTGAGGACAGAAGTTATTCATTAGTGGATCTATGAAAAACTTCCAATTCCAGGACACTTGCCAATTAGGAAAGTTACCTAAAAGAGTTCTGGAGTGTTTAGGATTCCTTTGTTATTTAATTTTTGTTGCTGGTTTGTTTTTGTGGTTCAGCATTTTTTTTCTATACATATATATATGTTGATTAAATCTGCCCCCTCTTTAAACCCACCCCCTTTAAAAACAATTTAATGGTTTCATTTTTTTCTATTTATATGTATGAAGTTCTTTGATCACATCCTTTTCTTCTGCCTTCCTCCACTCCTCGATTTCGATTAACATGATCATTCCAATTTATCTATTTTTCTGCAAATGATTTAATTTCATTCTCCTTTATGTTTTTTGTTGTTGTTGTTGTTGTTTTTAGATAGGATCTTACTGTGTAGCCCAAGCTGGTCACCCCTGCAATGTAGCCCAAACTGGCTCTGAAATAATGACTCTCCTTCCTTACCATCCAAGTGCTTGGATTACAGATATGTAACCCCATGTCAGGCTTTTTCTAGAATTCTTCAACAGTGTTTAGTACAGATTTCTGCAAAAGTCCAGAAAGAACTTACCTAGTATACTGGTCAGGTTTTACAGTGAACCAATGACTCAGAATCCTCAATAAAATCTATTCATGCTAAAATAAGCCTTCAGTTTATACATGCAAAATTTTATTGGGCACGATAATAGAAAACATTGGTGGCGGGGGGGGGGGGGTTAGGGGGAGGGGAGAGGAAGGAGGAGGGGGAAGATGGGAAGGGATGAGAAGGGGAAACAAAGGAGGAGGCAACAATGCTTGATAAGAAATGTACTCATTACCTTGCCCATGTAATTTTTAACCCCTCTGTATGGTATTTTCATAATAATAATAATAAAGTAAAAAAAGAAAACATTAGCGTACTCTAGTTTTTGTCCCAGCTTAAAACGTTAAATTATTTTTGCTTCTGTCTTTTGAGACAAGGTCTTGCTATAGATGATTCTACTGTCATCACTTCCCAAGCACTGGAATTACATCTGGACACCATTGTGCTCAGCTTACATTTTTCAGTTTTTTAAAATTGAGGTATGATTCATATTTCATATAATTAACTGTTTTTAAGTGTACAATTTGAGGGTATTCAGTGAATTTACAGTGTTGAGCTGCTACTGCTTCTCTCTATTTGTATCACTTAGAACATCCCCTGTTCCTCTGCTAGCTTGTATATCAGGCATGAATATTCACAGAGGACTTTAACTCTGTCTCAAAAACAATACTATACTTGGGACCTAAGACAAAATGAGGGATTGAGCCTAAGAGATACTGATCAAGCTTTGATTGCCCTGTGAAGGCTTCTTTTAATGCTATCTATTGCTCTACTGCAGAAACAGATTAGCAGCTTCAGTATTGTGCTGTTCCATCTGACTTACATTTTATTTATGCTTAAATTTCTTCTTCTTCTTCTTCTTCTTCTTCTTCTTCTTCTTCTTCTTCTTCTTCTTCTTCTTCTTCTTCTTCTTCTTCTTCTTCTTCTTCTTCTTCTTCCTTCTCCTCCTCCTCCTCCTCCTCCTCCTTCTCCTCCTCCTCCTCCTCCTTCTCCTCCTCCTCCTCCTCCTCCTCCTCCTCCTCCTCCTCCTCCTCCTCCTCCTCCTCCTCCTTCTCTTCCTCCTCCTCTTCTTGCTCCTTCCTCTCACTCTCCTTCTCCTCCTTTTCTTCTTCCTCCTCCTCCTCCTCCTCCTCCTTCCTCTCCTCCCTCCTCCCTTTTCCTCCCTCCTCCTTCTCCTTCGTCTTTTGTGTATGTGTGTGCTGGTCCTAGGGTTTGAACTCAGGGTATAGGCACTGTCGCTGATCTTTTATGTTTAAGACTAGCATTCTACCACTTGAGCTCCATTTCTGGCTTTTTTGTTGCTAATTATAGATAAAAATCTCATGGACTTTCCTGAGCTGGATTTGACTTGTGATCCTCAGATCTCAACCTCTTGAGTAGCTAGGATTACAGGCATGAGGCGCCAGCACCTGGCTAATTTTAATTTTTAATTAACAAATAATATATATATGGGCACAATGGTGCTTTCAGATATATGTATATTTTAAAATAATTACATTTTAAATATTACAATTAATTACTATATATATCACTTCACATACCTTTTATTTTGTAGTAGGAACATTTTAGCAATTTTGAAATATACAATATATTGTTATCTATGGTCACCATGCTCTGTATGTAATAGGTAGCAAACTGTATTCTTGCTACACTGAAAATTTCTACCCTTATAGCAATATCCATCTGATTTAATAAGATAATGACCTGAGTGTATTTATTTGTCCTCAAACATGGGGAACTCCTTGAGGACAAAATGTATGTTAATTGCTTAGTTATTAAAAGGCTTATAAGATTATAAAGTAAATGTAAATTTCAGAGGCTTATAGTTTACTTTATTAGTTTACTCTTGAAAGCAATCCATGGATAGAATTTCTTTAGGACTCAGGGAATACAAGAAGACATGCATACCGTAGCGTTTCCCATTGATAGAACACTTGCTGAAAATCATGATGTTCTGAGTCAGGGTCCCTGTTTTGTCAGAGAACACATATTGGACTTGGCCAAGCCCATCATTAAGGGTGGTAGTACGAGCCTGTGCTGGGGTGTTCTTTGGTGCATAAAACATCTTCCGGTCCCAGTTGATATAATAACTGTTGCCTAGTCTTATTATTTCAATACTAAGGATAAAGCAAGAAAAGAAGGGTCCTGGTCAGAGCAGGACAATCAAAAACAATATCTCAGTTACCTTTTCTTTGGTGTTGGTCCTCAGACTTCAACTCAGGGCCTGGGTATTGTACTTGAGTTTTTATACTCAAGGATAGCACTCTACCACTAGAGCCACAGCTCCACTTCATGGGCTTTACTGCTTGGGCTGGCTTTGATTGTGATCCTCAGAGCTCAGCCTCCTGAGTAGCTAAGATTACAGTGGCACCAGGCTTCAGTTTCCTTCTTACAGATTCTGATGAAAAATGACTTAAATGGAAAGCACTCAACTTCTCTACTCCCCACAGCCATATCTGAGAACTGTCCTTGCTACAGATCCTGCTAAACCATCTCCCTTCCCCTTTCCCTTGAACAAATGCATTGGGGATCTTGAAAAGGAGCCTAAGACTAAGACCATGTCTGATGCTGATACCCATGATGAACATAGATGTGGCTGAAAACTTGAAACTCCTCAGTCAAAATAACATTGTTCACCCACTCCACCTCTAGCTCACCCCACTTCCATATGCTCCCTTCACTCATTCTACCTAATATTTAAAGAGCCATAGTTGTAAAAGGGGATGCTACATTTCCCCTTCAGCCTGGCTAAAGACTTGGTTGCCCTCCCAAGGCTTCACTCCTGAATAAAGCATTTTGGTCTGTTACTTGCTCTTTCCTTATTCTGATACCCTTATAACTCAGTTTCCTTACAGGTTCCATGTAGGTAAGGACAGCAATTGAAAATCAGAGCATCTTCCCTGGGAATGTAAGCTTCCTGAACAATCTTGACAGACCCAGAAGCTAGCTCATCAAATCTCCAACCTTGACCATTAACTCAAGGCTTTTATACCACCTGGACCCACATAGACCTGATTAACTTACCTGAGATATTCCCTCCTTCCACTCTTTGTTTGTTCTTTAAAAAATGTGTTTAGGAAAAGTCATAATCTTGCTGGGTGTTGGTGGCTCACACTTGTAATACTAGCCACTTAGGAGGCTGAGATATGAGGATTGCAGTTTGAAGCCAGTCCAGGTAGAAAAGTCCCCATAAGACTCTTATCTCCAATTAATCACTCAAAACTGGGAAGTAGAGTTGTGGCTTAAAGTGGCAGAGTGCTAGCCCTGAGTAAAAGAGCTTAGGGACAGCTCAAATCCCACAACCAACAAAAAAGTCACTCTTAATTTCTAGAGTAACAGTTAATAGAATAATAGTAAAAGTTGACTTGTAAGCAGTTATGTTGGCCTAATTAAAGGTTTATCATCATTGTCCCATGGGGGAGACATTTGTCATACCCAACTTTCTTTGTTTCAGGAAGAAGAAAGAAGGTATAAAATGGAAATAGCTTTATGGGGTGAACCTCTGATAAATTTCAGATAGTGCCAATCTACCTGTGGTGTGTCTCCTCCCCTAGCAGCTTCCTTTTTATATGATTTTCCCCAGTGCCTTTTCCACACTCCTTCTCTGCAGCAAATAGAATGCATCATAGATTCTTATTTTGCATCATAGATTCTTTATAGCCAACAAGTATTTCATACTTCAGTGAAGACTTTTTAACTGTATTGTTTTTGTCTTTTGATTTTGGTACTTGGGATCCAAACTAGGATGTTGCATTTGCTAGGCAAGTGCTTTGCTATTGAGCTACATCCCAGACCTTTAGTGAAGATTTTTAAGGGACCTCTTTCCTGTCATTGTTCATATACTTAGTGTGTATTATTCTGGTTTTGGTTTTTGTTTTGCTGATCCTAGGGCTTGAACTTTGGGCCTGGGCACTGTCCCTGAGCTTCTTTTTGCTCAAGACTAGTAGTGCTCTACCACTTGAGTCTATAATCCTAGCTATTCAGGAGGCTGAAATCTGAGGATCATGGTTCAAAGCCAGACTACTCTGTAAAACTCTTATCTCCAACTAACTACCAGAAAAAGCCAGAAGTGGAGAGCTGTGGCTTAAGTGTAGAGTGCTAACCTTGAGCACGCCCACGGACAACATCCAGGCCTTGAATTCAAGCCCCAGACCCACAAAACAACAACAACAATAACCAGTGTGTTAGGAAGATAAAAGGGGCCAAGGAAATATTTCTCTTTGGTGACTTAAGAAACAGTATTTACTATAAGCCCAACTTTACCTATTTCAAATTTTGTCCAAGGTACTTGTGAAAAGTGGGAGGAAACACACTTACTAAAGAGTCCAACTTTTAGGAGCTAAACTTAGGCCATAAAAACATCTACTTAGAATTTACCAGCTTATTTCTTTAGAAAAACTCATTTTGAGTTTTGATTGACACACAGATGAATGTTTAGAACCAATCCATCTCATTGCCAAGAAGAGACTTAAGTAGCACCAAATTTGTCTTTTTTCTAATTATATGCTATAATTATGTACACTATATGCTCTTTAAATCTTTACTTTATGCAGGCTTGGTGCATAAAACACTCTAAAAAATATCTAGAGCTAGGTACCAATGGCTCATGCCTGTAATTCTTGCTACTCAGAAGGCAAAGATCTGAGGATCATGGTTCAAAGCCAGCCCAGGCAGGAAAGTCCAATGAGACTCTTATCTTCAATTGACCACCAGAAAACTGTAAGTGGTATTGTGGCTCAATGGTAAAGCACTAGTCTTGAGCAAAAGAGCTCAGGCACAGGCCTTGAGTTCAAGCCACGTGATTGACAAAAAACAAACAAAAAAATCCACACAGACTCTATCATAGAATTCTGGACATAGAAAGTATTTATGCAATCCCTCTCTCATTCTCTTTGTCTATGTATCTATGTATCTATGAAACTATCTATGAATCTATCTATCTATCTATCTATCTATCTATCTATCTATCTATCTATCTATCTATCTATCTATCTATCTATCTGGTGTGTGTGTGTGTGTGTGTGTGTGTGTGTGTGTGTGTGTGTGTGTGTGTGTGTGTGTGTGTGTGTGTGTGTGTGTGTGTGTGTGTGTGTGTGTGTGTGTGTGTGTGTGTGTGTGTGTGTGTACATCCCTGAAGGTCCTGGGACTTGAACTCAGAGCCTGGATATTATCTTTGAGCTTTTTTTTTGCTTTTTTTGTTAGCAGTATACCAATTGAGCCACAGCTTGACTTCCAGCATTTTTGGCAGTTAATTGGAGTGAAGTATCTCAAGGACTTTCCTGCCTAGGTTGACTTTGAAATGTGATCCTCAGATCTCAGCCTCTGAATAGCTAGGGTTACAGTGTAAGCCATGGGCACCCAGCTCTACATATTTCTTAGAGTGTTTTGTACATCAAGCCTGTGGAAAGTAAAGATTTAAAATGCATATAGTATAACTTTCTAAAAGTTCATACTCAAGGAAAGGGTGGCATTGTCCAAAAAAATATTCATTACCTGACTTATGAAATGGTAATCCCTCTGTACAACATGTTAGCAATAACAATAAAGTTATATTTTTTAAGTTCATACTTTACTTGGGAAATTAAATAGAAAATATGAAATCATGCTTCCCCCCTAATAATCCAATATGGTCAAAGAAACTTACCTGACATAGAGGGAAATGGGTACCATGGTGTTGAGAACAATGAAGTATGACCAAAAAATGAGTGTGGCAGACAGAAATGATGAAGAGACATAATCGTCCCATGGTAAAAAAATCTGGAAGTAGTAGCCTTTGTTGTATTGCCAAATGCCATGCCCAATTGCTAGGATACAACACATGGCACTTAACAACAGGAAGATCTAAGTAAAAAACACAAACAAAAATTTAATTGAATGAACATTATGGTTCTACCATTTGGAGTCTTGCCTGTCAACAAGTTTCTCTCTCCTTGGAGGACACAGAGGTCATATAATTCAGAGATCTTGAACAGAGTATACAGAACAGAAGCAAAAGTCCAGCAGGAGCTTTTAAGGGAGTTTTTAAGGAGTTTTTTTATAAGAGCTTTTAAGGAGTTTTAAGGGAAATAAGAGTAACTAAAATATTTGAAGTACTAAATGTTGGTCTTTACTTATATTATTTAATACTTATAATAATACTCCTTTTGTCTATTTAAAATTTATTTATTATTTTTTTCTCAGTCACAGGGCTTGAATGCAGGGTTTCAATGTTCATTTCTTAGCCAAAGAATCTGCTATTTTTCCAAATGAAGTTTCATAAAACAGCTATTTGTTAAGCTTTGCTACTTCAAGCAGGATGAAACTTAGAGCAAAACCCAAGTGATTTTTCCTATTTCCCTTGCAGCATAATTTGAAAATCATCAAGTTATTTTTTTATTCTATTTTTTACCAGTCCTGGGGCTTGAACTCTGGGCCTGGACACTGTCCCTGAGCTTCTTTGGCTCAAGGTCAGTGCTTTACCACTTGAGCCACAGTGCTACTTCCAACTTTTTCTGAGTAGTTTACTGGAGATAAGAGTCTCATGGACTTTCTTGCCTGGGCTGGCTTTGAGATCCTCAGATCTCAGTCTCCTGAGTAGCTAGGATTACAGATGTGAGCCACCAGCATCTGGCTGAAAATCATCAGTTTTAACAGTCCTCTATTAGTCCACATATGTTTTTTTAAGAGGTCATGAGCAAAACTGATTATGAGACTATAATGATATGTCTAAAGTGCTAAAAAAGAGTCCTTGATCTATTATGGCACCACTAATTAAAGTATAATATGTTATTTAAAAAGTATTTTCACCCCTCACAGAAGAGATGTCACTTAGATTCCCTTGTAAACTGAGTCTGTTATTTTCTGCTTCAAATCTTAGTCTGTGAGGTCCTAAAACTTGACATTTTTCAAAAAAACAAATTCCAAGTTGAAAATACCAGCTATTAATAAGAAAGATGTCTATTTGTAAAGAAACAAAGAGAAGTGGTCTTTAACTTACCCAGATGACAAGAACATTCAAGAGATGGTCTATATGTGTCCTTTTAAAGGTAGACTTTCCACTATTCTGCATTAATTTGGTGTCTGGCCCTAAGTAGAACAGGGAGACATCAGATCTTAGAATATCTAAGTATACTTAAAAGCCCTGAAATTGGATTGAAGTGCATCTTTATATGATCACTTATCTTTTAACTACTTTTGTAGTTCCAGGGGATAAAGCCAGTAACTCAGAAAGGAATATTCATTCATTTCTAAGGTTAAGCCCAACCATCCTGAACGAATGAAGTCCATTAATGCTGACTTCTCTCTTTGGTACTTCGGCCTTCATTTTCAAAGACGAGTTAAGTCAGAATTAACAACACAAATTTCTTTCTCATCACTTGGTTTATTTAGCTTAGGGAAGGAATTTATTGACAAAGAGATTTCTGCTTCCTTCTGAGGAAATCCACCGCTAAACAAGGCTATTTTTAAAGTTTCTAGATAGAAATGGCAGAATAAAAGAGGCAATGCCAATGATTTCTCCTAAATGGAAGCTGGTTGGCTGAGACATCCCTGGGGCTAAGGGATAGACATACCATGTTTCTACATGACAGTAAGTAAGAAGGCTCTAATGGCCATTGGGACTGGAGTTGCAACTACTAACTGGAGATATAGCTGTAGACAAAGAATAGAAGAGCCTAAATAAACTGTAAGTGACAATTTCTCTGCATTTTTATCATCTGTTGTTCTGCCATACACTCTAATGAAGGAATTTCACGAATAGTACACATGGCAGGGGCTGGAACTTCCCAGGATATGTGGACAATCACTGAATACACAGTGTTTTTCTTTAGTCTGAAACATTCTTTGAAGGATCTGAAATAATAAGAAGCCTGGAAACTACAAGGGCCACAACTTTTAGGGTCCTTAGAAAGACTTACTGTTTTCTACCCCAGGTTTTAAGAAGGTGAAGACCACTGTAAAATTTGAGCCCATTAAGCAGGAAGAACAGCTCAAGTCTACACTAAGTAGCTCAGGATGCTCTCGGCAATACTAGTTCTACTCAATGTGGGGCTTCCCAAAGCTGCCCTCTACTATGTAGCTACCACATTCTCAAGAGTCAAGGAAAGCTTGTGTAAGTTGCACCTCACTGTGTAAGTTGGAACCTCACTGTTACTGCTTTGGTTAAAAAAATCCTTAGGGTGAAAAATTAGTGGCCACTGTGTGTGTAGAAGATGCTAAGTTATGGTGAAGAAAATAAGTCTACTTTACATCTTTTGAGTTCGAGAACTAGGCAGTTTAGAAGCTGAAACTTTAAGCTCACGAACTAATGAAAAGGGCCCCAGCAGGGCCTTCCTGAACTCCTTCAGCTTTTCCTTAGGGTTCGAGTCCCCCCCCCCCAGCTTTTTTCCCATAGAAATAAGGAGACTAGAAGCTCCGAGTTTAAGAGCACATTCTCTAGAAGGGGAGCTCTGTGATCTGAATTGAGCACTCTTCTATGCTAAATGTGTGTTATGATTTGGATCTTAAGTGTTTCTCTAAAGCTTGTGTGTTAAAGGCTTGGCCCCCATCGATGATACTATTGGGGCATGGCTGAAACTTCAAGTGGTGATAGGGGCTGGATGGAAGTTAGGTAACTGGAGAAATGACCTTGAAGAATATATTGGGATCCCAAACATATCTCTCTCTTCTGCCCCTTTCTTCTAAGCCACCATGATACAAGAAGCTTTGCTCCACCAGTCCCCCAAAGTGACAATGCCAGCAATCATGGGTCCAAACTCCAGAAAATATGAGTCCAAACAATAATTCCTCCTCTGAAACTGTTTATCTCAAGTATTTTGTTACAGGGACAGAAAAGTGACTAACAGTGTTGTCAGTGCACATTGTCAATGAAGACACAGAATAGTAGAGTGGAACTATATTTTCCTGAGTCATATTATAACTCAAGAAAATCTCTTGTTCAGTATTATGAATCATGTATCTAAACGACATCTCAGCCAGGCTCTGGTGGCTCATGCTTGTAATCCTAGCTATCAGGAGGCTGAGATCTGAGGGCAGGGGTCTGAAGCCAGCCAGGAAGAAAGGTCCATGAGATTTTTATCCCTAATCAACCAGCAAAAGCTAGAAGTAGAGCTATAGCTCAAGTAGTAGGCACTAGTCTTGAATGAAAAAGCCAAGCAAGAGCATAACGCTCTGAGTTCAAGACCTTGTACCAATATGCACACATAAAAATGGTCTGCTACTAATATAGCACTTACTTTCTAATATAAACTCTTCACATTATATTTTATATTCTTTTCAGCAATGAGCATGGTCTCTATTCTCTCCTCATTGAATTAATCCACATGTATATTCTTCTTTGTCACAGGCTAATTTTCTTGTGCTTTGTCTAGATTCATATCCTCTCCTGTGTCCAGTTATGTTTTGTTTATTTGTTTGTTGTCGGTCATGGGGCTTGAACTCTGGGCCTGGGCACTGTCCCTCAGATATTCAGCTAAAGACTAGCGCTCTACCACAGTGCCACAGTGCCACTTCTGGATTTTTCTATTTATGTGGTGCTGAGGAATCGAACCCAGGGCCTCATACATGTGAGACAAGCACTCTTCCACTGAGCCACCTTCCCAGCCCTCCAGTAATGTTTGGAATGACTCATTAGTGGTGTTGGAATACAAGTCTTCTTCTAACAGAAGTGGAGCTGATGTACTTGAAACACATGGTTTAGGAAATAGTGACTATTTTCTAAGAAAATTTTTTCTTAAATATGTCATATAACTATCCATTTACCTTCCTACTTATCCTTAAGTCATAGTGTTCAGAGTATGAATATGAGTGTCATGTTCACATATTGAAAACTAGTTACTCATAAGTTGGCCCAAAGTAGAATCTACCAGGTTTGAAAATCTGGCTGTGGCTGCAGAGACACTTACCAGTATAAATTACCAAGCCAAAGCACCAATCAGTATTCTTGATGACGCAGCCTCGGAGCAGCAGCTTGTCATGGTCCAGGAAGTACTTTTCCCCCTTATAGGTTAGTATTCCTGAGAATTTATCCAACTTGTTATTGGGAGTCTCACATTTCACTTCTCCTGCAGAAAAATAAAGGAGCAAGAGTCGTAGCTTTAAAACAGGATGGAAGATAGCTCAACAGAAAAGCAGTAAAAAAAAAAAAAAATACTGCTTCAAAATACACAAATTCCTTTCCCTTATCTTCTCTCAGATACTCCCTATTTCTCACCAGCTCCTTTCCTAAATGGAGACAAAGGTTTCTGGACATCAACAAAGAAATTTTGTATGTGATATGCATTACCCAAAGAGAGAAAAACCTATTACAACTTATGACCATCAGTACCTCCCAATAGTTGATCTCTGAAGAAACTATAAACTGATTAAAGAAAATACTGTATCCAAAACAAAAAAATTTTATTTTTCCTGATTAGGAAATATTTCCTTTGTAAATATTGATGCCATGTTGAAAGTGACATAGAAAGTAAAATCTATTTACTTTTTAGAGAAAAGCGCTATTGACCTGGGGTATATCCTCTCAAGTGTTGTTTTGTATATGTACTCAAATGTATGTTTTCAAAACAGATTTATATAAGACATCCTATGTGGTCTTTGATCATCTGTATTTTTCTCCTATTAATATGTTGGAAATGTCTTTACATGTCAATATACGCCAACTTATATATTACTGTAATGTGTTGTATAGAATTTCCTGTTTGGATATACTGTATTTTATTTAGCCAGTCTTCTTGTGATAAAAGTTTGGGTAGACAAACCTATTTCCTAAGTTACCATCAAAGGCAGACAGTAGCTCCAGGTTATCTTTCATGTCACTGGTCACTGAGATGGCCTGCTTCACTTTCAGGTTGGTTTCACTAGAGTTAAAGACACAAGATCAAAAGAGTATAGGATATATATACAACAGCAACAGAGGATATGGGGTTTTAGAAAATAGATGTTGCCAACTGAGCTATGTATCTTGTAAAGCCATTGTTTCCTGGTCTTACAGACTTAAGGAGGTAGCACAATTATGCCAGGATACTGAGTATTAATCCAATCATTCCCTCCTCTCTCCCTCACACTCTACATACATCATCACAATTTTAACCAACTCAGGAGGCTTAGCTAGTCAGCTACTCAAGAGATTATGAAGTTATCACAAAGATACCTTTCAAGTATAAAAATTCAAGCTGGGTACCAGTGGCTCACACCTATAATCCTAGCTACTCAGGAGGCTGAGATCTGAGGATGGCATTTCAAAGACAGCTGGGGCAGAAAAGTCTCCATGAGACTTTTATCTCCATTAACCACTCAGAAAAAGCTGGAAGTGGCACTGTGGCTCAAGTGGTATAGTACTAGCCTTGAGCACAAAGAGGATCAGAGACAACGCCCAGGCCCTGAGTTCAAGCCCCACAGCCCCCACACACACACAAAACCCTTCAAGAAAAGCAGATGTCAGGGGATAGTGGCTCCTACTTATAATCTGACCTAATCAGGAGGCTGAGATCTGAGGATGAAGTTCAAGGCCACCCTCAGCAGACAAATCTTAGAAACTCTTACCTCCAATTAACCAGCAAAAATAGAAGTGGAGGTATGGCTCAAGTGGTAGAGTGCCAGTGCTAGCCAGGAGTGAAAAAGCCAAGATAGGTGTGAGGACCTGAGTTCAAGCTCCAGTATTGGTGCATGTACACATGTGTGTACATACACATAAGCACACAGATATAGAGGGCTGCTTTGCAAAGTGTCTCTAGTTTAGGGTTGGAGAATATGGAGTTTATTGCCTAGATTCTATATACAGTGAATGTTCAAGTATTGCTGCCAAGAGCTTAGCCAGGATCAAGATTCCTGTCTTTTCTCATTCATATATTTCTAGGTTTCTTGGCTTATGTAGTATCACCTCCACCTGAGAAGAAAGTTAATTCCTTGCATAATGTTCTTCCTTCTGTGAGATACCACCCTAAGTTAGCTAAATTGTCTTAATGAAATATTAGACATCTTACCCATCCAGCTCTGCTGTTTCAATATATGTCAGACTGAATGGTTCACTGCTAGAGAGTAACAGTAAATCTGCCTGTAATTAGAAAAGTCAGGAGAGAAAAGCCAAAGGCAGGCTTAACATAACAGTGTGACAAAAACAGTCCCTCAGAAACAGATGCCAACCCTGAGAATTTTATAGACATATTCTTTGTCTAGGATTCAACATTGCTATCAAACACCCTTTGCCAAAGCTTCTCACATTTTGCCTGTAGCTTTGGTAAGAGATGGACAAGAATAGTCTTCTCACCTAAGGAACTCTTGGTCTCCAATGTGAAGTGAGGAAAATGAAGGTTACCAAGAGCAGTAGAGTTAAAAATGCTACAAGGGTTCCTGATCCCCACTCAATCCAAAAAAGAAAAGGTTACAGCCAGAGCAGGCACTCACCGTAACTTGCTCATTATTTTTTAGTTTTATTATATCTCCCACTTGGATATTCTTCCATTTTTCCTGTTCTATCCTGTAATAAAATAATATTTGAATATCTGCTTGAGAATTTCCCCAAAGCTTTGACAATAAACATAAAACAAAATGAACAGAAAAGCTTGAGATGAATGGGCTTGAGGTTTATGAGGCCCAAACTGATGTGTGATGAACTCTTTCTGCAGTCAAGAGTGGGCCCATTTCTCTTGACTTCATGCTATAAGGGTTTCCCAGAGTCCCTCCCTTCTCTTCCCTTCTCTTTCCCCTCTCTCATTTTCTTTTCCCCTCTCCCCTTTCCCTTTCCTTTCCCCTTCTTCTACCCTTTCCCCTTCCTTTCCCTTCCCATCCTCCCTTCATTTCCCCCTCCTTTCTCCTCAATTGTGGATTGAACCTAGGGCCTTGCACAGACTAGGAAAATGCTTTAACTCGTGTCCCCAGCCCCAAATAGTTTTTGATCTACTACTTGAGCCATATCTCCAGCTCTAAAGTTACTCTTTGGTTTAGTGATTTTGATAGTTCTGAAGAATAATAGCCATGTCTTGATTTTGTTTTGATCAGACATTTTTATACTTTGCCAGGTTCTCTAGAATACTAACTCCCAGCAAAATATGAAGAGAAAGCAAGACTAAAAGATTCTGGTTCTTTCTGGTTATTTTTAAAGTTTATATTTAATTACATTGAAGAGCAGTGAAACTATTACCAATTTGTTCCTGGACTTTACAACAACCACATGTCCTAGATAGGATGGCGCAGAATTTTCCTACTGACTTAATTTTATATACATGATACCTTGTGGGATTCTATACCACATTAGCACTTTTCATTCTATAAATATTTGGAAATACTATCTAAAATAAAGCCAACATTCTTTCAAATGTAAGGCTATATTTGTTATAAGTTAAGGAGGTAGAAAATTCCAGAGGGAAAGAAGCCTTATAATCTTAAGAGGCAATGTATTGGAATTAAGAACCTTTCATAAAGCCAAGGCCTTTAAAGAGAAATACCATTAGTGAAAGGGTAATATAAACTATAAATCAAACCAAGATAGGCAAGACAGTTTGCCTATCCTAATCTGGAGCACTGGGAACCAGTGAGTGGAAGACCCATTCCTGGGCATCAGAACTTCAAGCAATATAGGATTCACATTTATACTTCTAAATTTGGTCCTGGCAGGTGTGTCACCATTTGAAACCTGGAAGAAGCAAACATAAATCCCTCAAGCCTTAAGCCAGATGCAAGTGGTACTTACCTATAATCCTATTATTCACTAGTCTGAAATCTAAGGATCACAGGTCAAAGCCAGCTAGGGCAGGAAAGCCAAAAAACTCTTATATCCAGTTAACCACCAAAAAGCTGAAAGTGGAGCTGTGGCTGAGGTGGTAGGGCACTAGCCTTGAGTAAAGAGAAGCTTGGGCACAGTGCCCAGGCCCTGAGTTCAAGGCCCAGGATGTACAGGCACAAAAAACAAACAAACATAGAGCTTCCCTATGACCTAGCAATCCCCTTTTGGGCATTTACCCAAACAATCACAAACAAGGCCATACTAAAGCTACCAGCACAACTATGTTTATCACAGCATTATTCACTATAGCTAAGATATGGAACCGATTCAGATGCCCCTCAGTAGATGAACAGATCAAGAAAATGATATATATATATATATATATATATATATATATATATATATATATATATATGCGCAATGGAATTCTATGTCTCTATCAGAAAGAATGACATTGCCCCATTTGTTAGGAAATGGAAAGACTTGGAAAAAAATCATATTAAGTGAAGTAAGCCAGGCCCAAAAAAACATAGGTCCCATGGTTTCCCTTATTTGCAATAACTAGTATATATCTAGGACAAGCAGAAAAGGCCAAAAGCTATGTACATATGACCATATAAGATGATGCTAAGTGAAATGAACCTCAAGATAGGGACACAAGAGGTTTTATCTTTCTTACTGTTGTTTTTAGTGTACTTATAATGTACTATGTGATTTTTTATTTCTTTTTTTCTCACTTTTTTTTTAAATTGTGAAAATACCATACAGAGGGGTTTACAATTACATGGGCAAGATAATGAGTACATTTCTTATCAAGTATTGTTGCCTCCTCCTTTGTTTCCCCCTCCCATCCCTTCCTATCTCCCCCCCCTTCTCACCCCCTCAACTCCCTCCCCGCCCCCTTCCCCTCCCCTTGCCAAAGTGGTAAAGTTCGTTTTTCAACATAATGATTTTTATTTATTTTTATTTTTATTTATTTATTTTTTTGTAGTCCAGTTGTGGGGCCTGAACTCTGGGCCTGGGCGCTGTCCCTCAGCTCTTCAGCTCAAGGCTAGCGCTCTACCACTTGAGCCACAGTGCCACTTCCGGCTTTTTTCTTTTTGCTTATGTGTTGCTGAGGAATCGAACCCAGGGCCTCAGGCATGCAAGGCAAGCACTCTACCACTGAGCCACCTTCCCAGTCCCATGATTTTTATTTCTTTTGTATGTTTTTCCCCCATGGTATAACCCCTGTTCACTGTATTTGATCCTGGTGCCCTGCATCTGTATATACATTTTTCTAATTTGGGGAGGGGAGGAGAAATAACAAAATGCTGAAACAAGGACCCAGGTTGACCCATTGTAACAATGACATATACAAGACACTATGTTAAAAACGAACTTTACAACTTTTGAGGGGAGAGGGCGGGAGGAGTTGGGGAGGGAAAAGATGGTAGGGGAAAAACAAAGGAGGGGTAACAATGCTCAATAGGAAATGTACTCATTGCCTTACTCATGTAATTGTAACCCTTCTGTATAGTATCTTTACAATAAAAATATATTTAAAAAACAAAAAAAAAACTCAGGCAACTTAGATTCTCCTAGAGAAAGCTCCTCTAAAGATGGGCTTATAAAGAAAATTATTGAGAATGAACTGAGTATGGTTATTTATGCCTGTAATCCTAACACACAGGAGGATAAGGCAGAAGAATCATGAATTTGCAGCCACCTGGGCCACATGGCAAGACTGGAAAGATGGCAGATTACACAGTCATATCACATTTGTAGGTCTCCATGAACCACTAATAAATACAAAGGGGGCTACAAAGAAAGGTGGGCAAGTTAGTAAACTAAGGAGGGCACTAGACAATGGCAAGAGAAAAAATTTAAATATGATTGATCACGGATTTATAAGAGAAATAATAGAAAACAAAACTGCTTGCATAGTGGCTGTACCTCTGTCACAGCATAGAAAAGAGGGAGTCAGGTACTTCCTGGTGACTGCCAGATCCTTAAGATTACTACTCAGCCCAGTCAAATGTAACTGCCCACATGGGACTTCTAGTAATGTGAGGTGACCAAAGGCCCATACACCTGAGACAAGTTAAGAGTTGGGGAAAAAATACTCACCTATGTCTCTGGTGTATCATGGTAGAAAATAAGCCAGGTACATTTCCCTGTGATCTTCAGTCATTCCTGTGTCTGTTAGACCCCAAAGATCACCGCTTAGCTCAGTGAGTACAATAAACACAGCTGCCCCTGAGGCAAATGAGCTGATCAAAGACTTGTGTACCTGGTACCAGTCTGGGATTGGAAAGAAAACATTTGGCATCTGTGCTTCTGATAGAGAATAGGAGAGAGGAGGCAGAGTACATGTCTCTATGATTAGCATATTTGACCTGTGACCAACAGACCCAAAAGAACTTATTACAACCTAGCACATACAAGTAATACAGCTGTGCACAAGAGACTTTTAGCAGAGTGGGACCTGCTCCACATTACCTCAGAAGTTAACCCCTGTCTAATCCTTAATCAACCAAATCAGGGTCAAGAGCAGGGATGTAAATATAACAGAAGAACTGCAGTCAAAAAGCTAAAGACCGGAGATTAGAGAAGAATATCCATATAATGGTAGAGTCAAACAGGCATACATTCTTCTCCTTAGCAAGGAAGATATACAGACTTTCTACCTGTATGTACAGGTACATATACACACTAAAAAACAAGGATTAGCTAAAATCATAGGACTCATATTCAGTAATGTAATTGGAGAAAACCTCCAAACCCTATACCCTTCCAAGTATAGGAGGCCTTTAAGGCCAGAATAGAAGCTATGCAGGGCATATTATAGTTAAAATATTGCATATAGAGAACAAGAAAAGCATATTGAAAGCTGAAAAGGAAGAGTCAAGAAACCTAAAATGTTAAGCCCTTCATAATAACAGTAGAGTTCTCAATAAAAACCTTAAAAATAAAGGAGGGCATGGAATGATACAATTCAAGCACTAAAAAAATCCCTGTCAACTTAGATTACTCTATCCAGAAAAGTTATCATTCATAACTGAGGAGAAATAAAAACCACGAAAGCTGGGTGCTGATGGTTCATGACTATATTCCTAGCTACTTAGGAAGCTGAGATCTGAGGATTGAAGTTTGAAGTCAGTCCAGGAAGAAAAGTCTTTTATCTCCAATTAACCACTAAAAAGTCAGAAACAGAGCATGTCTAGAGTGGTAGAGTGCTAACCTTGAACAAAAAAATCCCAGGATACTGCTCAGACTTTTGAGTTCAAGCCCTAGGACACACATGTATGTATGCATGCACACACACACACAGCCTACAGAAGATAAATGGTCATAAAATTTATGACAAGGCACTATGTTGAAAATGAACTTTACAACTTGGGAGGAGCTGGGGAGGGAAGGGATGGTAGGGAAAAACAAAATAGGGGGTAACAATGCTCAAAAGGAAATATACTCATTACCTTACTCATGTAACTGTAACCCTTCTGTACAGTATCTTTACAATAAAAAGATATATTAAAATTTTTAAAGCAGCACTACGTAAGAATCCTATAGGAATCCTATATACAGTAGAAGAAGATACCATATCCATAAAAATATAGGAAAAGATAAATTACACATGACAGATAAATAATCAAATGAAGATCAGGAAAGAATCAAACACTACAAAAATAACAAAATAGCAAGAATTACTACATACTTTTCAATACTAACATTTAATATCACAGGCCTCAATTCTCTAAAGGAATAGAATAGAGAGTTGTATTAAAAAGCATGATCTTTTGCTATAGAAGCAAAAAAGAGACTATAACGATGTGTATCATTAATATATTCTACTTCAGGCTAATACCAACTAAATTTGGTATATTGTAAACTACAGTATTGCAGTTTTTGCTCTGATATAACACCATTCCCTCTGCTTTTTTATGCTAACACTGCCATAGAGATATATCTGAAAGTTAAAAAAAAACCACTAGAAAATACATGATCTAATTTGTGCCTTCAAGAAACTCATCTTACAGATAAAAACAAACATTGGCTTAGAGTAAAAGGATAGAAAAAGATCTTCAAAGTAAATGGACCTCCCAAAAGTAGAGAGGAATGTCTACACTCACAGCTAATAAAGTAGACTTCAAACCAAAACTACTCAGAAGAGTCAATTCATTTGGCAGTAATTCTCTAGCTTTGTCATTTCTTTTTATTTTTATTTACCATCCTTCAAAAAATCATAACTGACATTTTTGGTGGCTTGTGTTGTGTCTAAACAATTCATAACACTTGAGGACAATCACTATGAATTACAATCAATAGACACAATGAATAGCAGGGTTAGATGACAAAGAACTTCAGGCGATAGAATTAGATGATAAAAACTATAGCTACTAGATGTTCTACAAGGTTACCATAAGAAAAACTGGACTTCAATCTTGAATTCTTTCAGGTTTGAACTTTCTTTTATGTTCATTTTGATATTTAAAATGATTATTCAACTTATTGAAGTTACATATGAAAAGCACAAATGAAACAAGGTTTGTGCATTCTTGCATTCATGCTACTGTTCACTTTGATCACTCTTTCTCTCACACAATCTCTATTCATTGAAGTTTTCCCATCCCTTAAGGCCTGTTCGGACATTACCTCCTCGAGAAAGTCTTCCTTGGATCCTTTTGCCAGCTATGATTTCTATAATAATTTGCTATGGTTTTATAATATAGTCTATATTTTCCCTGTACAGAAATATGCCTGTTTTCTTCTAGTCTTGTCAACACTTTAGATAGCTACAACCAAACACCACAATATTGTTAACATGAATACCGTCTTTGGATTTTTAACAAGAAAGATGACCCAATCAAAGGCTACAGGAGAATGCCCTGTAAGCCATGTCAGAATCCACTGATGTTCTAAAGACAAATGTTTCCACACTACTACAATTGTAACAATCACTTCTATGTTAACATCATGCTATAATATATTAATTTCTTTAACATGTTATTTCATTTATTTATTTATTTATTTATTTATTTATTGGATCCGGTCGTGGGGCCTGAACTCTGGGCCTGGGCACTGTCCCTCAGCTCTTCAGCTCAAGGCTAGCGCTCTGCCACTTGAGCCACAGCGCCACTTCCGGCTTTTTTCTTTTTGCTTATGTGGTGCTGAGGAATCGAACCCAGGGCCTCAGGCATGCAAGGCAAGTGCTCTACCACTGAGCCACCTTCCCAAACATTCTCTAAGGTAGAGAGTATTATTCCATTTTTAGAAAAGAGGCTTAGAGACATCTGTAGTAGCATGGCAGTTGAGGGCATGCTAGATAACATCAATAAACAAACTCTTAGAGCATGAATGAGACCCTGAGTTCAATCCCCAGCACCAAAAAATTAAATAGAAACAAATTCTTCTATGACCAATCTAAGGTTCTTTTCATTGCCTTGAACTACCTTTCCTAAGGACTGAGCATATTAAGCTTTAACAATGATGACCTTCTTGTCCAAAACTAATCTACTTAAAATGACTTACCTGCCATTTACCAGCAGCAGAACAGAACGATTGTTAACTTGATTGTCACTTTGATGCCTTTTCTAAAATCATATAAGAAAAATGTTTAGAAAATAGCAAATTACATATAGAATTCACAGTTTCTTTTTTTTTTTTTTTTTTTGTCAGTCGTGGGGCTTGAACTCTGGGCCTGGGCGCTGTCCCTCAGCTCTTCAGCTCAAGGCGAGCACTCTACCACTTGAGCTACAGCACCACTTCCGGTTTTCTGGTGGTTTTTATTGGAGATAGGAGTCTCACGGTCTCTCCTGCCCGGGCTGGCTTTGAACCGAGATCCTCAGATCTCAGCCTCCTGAGTAGCTAGGATTACAGGCGTGAGCCACCAGCGCCCGGCGAGAATTCACAGTTTTTGAAGTATTATCCATTGTTGTTCTATTTCTTCATATATCTCCTACTCCTTACTCCAAAGCCCTTCAGCCATTAAAACTAGAACAAGAAACTCTTAAAATAAAACAAATAGTAAGAAAAAGAACCCAGGGAGAAGAAAAAAAAGACAAAAAAAAAAAAAAAGCTTGATGCCAAACACTAAAACCAAAGCCCAGGGGCATGAAAACAAACAAGTATGTCAAAGACTCAGAAGACAGAGTAAACAATGATGACAGGACAAGTGAAGTTGCCTAGTATTGGCAAGCATATTCTGACTCCAGTGCCAACTTGTTACAGGTGTATAGAAGTTTATGTAGTGGATACAGAGCGGAAAGAGGCCAATATCCAAAGACCAAATAGCAGGAGAACAAATACAGAATATGTTCTAATGTCAGGATCACATAAATTTTCTCCTTTCTGGTGAGGTAAAAGGCAAGAATAAAAAAGGGGATGGAATATACGGAATGGTCACAATTCTGAATTGTGCCAACATTAATATGAAAGAAACTGAATTCAGAACAAGAAGAGTAGATGCATTGCCCTGAATGGGTTCTTATTGGAAAAAATGAGGAATGGGGTATGCATACAGTTCTGAGCAAAATGAATTCAGAAATATATGAAATTAACCCTATAAGAAATAAAATGTCAGTTTTGCATATTTGAGTTGTGACTGAAATTTAAAACTATGCGACCTATTGAGTTAAAGAACTGGAGACATACTGTCCTATAAAACTTTGGTCTAAAAATTTATCTTAGCAAAATTAGAAGGACTATTTTGGGGAATTACAAAGGTTGGTTTCTCAAATAATCTATTACTTAAGTCACTGTCAAAGGCCAGTTTCTCTTTTTCACACCAGGATAAAAGTAAGCCTCTGTATATGTTACACAGCTTTCTGAAAACAAACGGCTCCTAGTTGTGCATGCCGAATAAAACTGATAGCCAAAAATGGTGATAGGAGAGTGTTGGAGGGAAGAAGAGACACAAGAGGAATAATAGAAGAAAGAAGGAAGATGGACAAAGCAAAGAAGGGATATAAAACTAGAGAAAGGGGAGAAAAGAAAGAAGGACGATGACATAGCTAGAAGCTAAAAGCAGGGTTAAAGACTAGTTTTTTAAAAGGAATGGAAAGAGCCCTGGAGTAGTACCAGGAGGCCATACAGAAGCTCTGCACCACCCCTTTTGGGCCATGCATTAACCACCAGTCTTGGTCCACTGGCAGTTACATATCCCTCTGACAAGGATAGAAAATATGTTTCCATCCAGTACTTCTTTGCACAAGATAGTTCTGGGAAGACTTCTTGTTCACAGCCTGACTATTAGGTATAGTGTGGGAAGCCCAAGAAGCCAGTTCACCAGATCATCGATGGCATCTTTCACTCCTGTTATAGACAGCACCATCACTAGTGGTATCACTGTTGTATACCATGCCAAAGCAGAAATCTCAGGAATTAACTGTGAGAGAGAAAGAGAAAAAAATTTAATCAGAAGACTTAAAAACTTAAAGGACTGATCATAATAAGTCCCACCATCCTACTTGTTTTTCACTGCTTTACCTTTCCTATAACTACTCCCCCACTCCAAATATAAGTAAACATTTCTTAAGGAAGGGTAAAGAAGAAAAAGCTGTAAGTTTACCTATCTAAGCTCCACTACCTTAGTCCTGATGGAGAAGATCCTTTTCTTCCCTAATAATGAAAGGTACTGGAGGTAGTACAGTAAGAGTGGATGTGACAGTCAGGTATGATGGTTATATCTGTAATCCCAGAAATTGGGGAAATCAGGTAGGAGGCTGAGTTCAAGGTTACTCTGAGCTACAAAGGCCCAGTCTCAAATGAGTAGCTGTAGGAAAATCACATATTTCCCAAACTCCTAAAACACAGGGGAGGTGAAATGATTGGTCCTCCTCTCTCAATTTGGCCTACCCTTCTTTACTTGTGTCACTCTCTCATATTTCAAAGTATTATACGCCCCTAGTACTCTTAATATATCAATTTCCTGTCATGGAGGTTAGGATGACAAAGAGTAGTCTCAGTTGGGGTGGTGAAGAGTTCTGTAGCTTCCTATGATCAACCTGAACCATGGTCATATATAATCATGTTGAGGAGCACCCTTTCCTTGTGATTTGAGGACTTTGTCTCCTTCCACTTACAAAGGCATTGATTCATACTTGCTAATCCTGACCTTGCTTCTCTAGAGGACTAGCCTGAGACTCTGGCCATCCATTTGCCTGTGTCTAAAGAGAGAAGATATTTCTCAGTCAATAGGCTTATTATATAACCTGAAATTGTCCTTGGGGAAAATACCTGTAGAAATAGCAAAATGAGGAAATAGGCATTTGCAAGTCTCTGGAACTGTTCAAATAGATTCAGAGGCAGGAAGTTAAAGACATTATATTTCGATGTCTTGATGGCATTGTTCTGTGAGTAAACAAACAACAATAACAACAAAACCCACCAAAGTTCAAAGACAGATAAAAAACTGGATTGATCTATATTTATTAAATATTCGGTTATATATAGTATGATGGGAAAATGGGCAGCTTATTGTTAAGTAAAAATGATGATGGATATAATCTTTTTAGAGGGGAATCTAATATATGTTATAATTATAATATATAATAATAATAATAATATTTAATATATTTTCCTTTTAGCCTAGCCAACTCATTAACAGGGAATTCTCATAGTATATATGAATACAAATGTGTTACACTATGTGTAAAATGGTATTTATTCAGGGCTATTTATCCTAGAAAAACATTGGAGACATTTTGAATATTCATCAATAGAAGGCTAGTTAGTTTAAGGTTTATTGATACAATGGAAAACAATTCTGTTATTGAGTAAAGTAGGTCTACATGAATTGTTATAAATGTTGAAGTGGAAAAGGATAATTGTGGAACTATGTTTTCAGCTATGTAAGAAAAAGCTGTAGCATTTCTTTCCTAAAGCTTACATATAATCCTAAAATCTGAGACATAATCTCCCTTGAGATTAGGGCACTGTAGTAATTTTGGTTCTGAGCCCTCATTGCACCACTTTTTGTATGCTTAAAAGAAAGAAGAATTTATATGGTAGGGTCTACAACTATAATGAATTTTGTTTACTCAGCAAAGGGGAATGTCATAGGAAAATATTACCACCCTTCTAAAATAGCTACATGTAAGATACTCACAGGATATCCATAAAGAATGTTGAGTTCTCTATTGTTGGCCTGTAGAAATCGCCCTTTTGAAAGGAAAAGAGAGGAATAACAAGAAGGATGTTCCTCTTCAGTCAGCCTGGATGTTAGCTGCCAGTGAAGACTTTATTAGTTTATCATACTTTCTTACTGAAAAAATCTGTTTGAAAATGTTTCTTTCCTCTTTATTTAAATAATTAGTGTATATAAAGGAAGTCCTCAAGTATTACAACTTTCTGGAAGGAATGAGTACTTCATTAATGAAGACCTCAAAAGTACTTATAACATACCAATAACAGACAAAAACACAACAACAAAAAAATTACAAGCTAATCTCTTTGATAAACATAGATGCAAAAGTTCTCAAAATATTTTTCAAACATATTAAAGTTGAATTCAATCACACATTTAAAAGATCATATACTGTAAGTTGACTTTGTTCCAGGAATTCAAGGATGGTTTCAAAATACATAAATCAAATGTAATACAGGACAGCAAAAATTACATAGTCATCTGAAAAAGTCTTTGACAAAATTCAATATGTTTTTTTAAATAAAACATCTGAACAAACTAAGAATAGAAAGAATGTACCTCAACATAATAAAGGTCATATATGACAAACATATAGCTGAATACACTAAATGGGGAAAAATGGAAATCATTTTTGCTGAAGTAAAAAATAAGTCAGGTTACAGCAAAAGCAGGAATGTTGAAAAAGGTGGTTAAAGCTTCGCTTTTTATAATCATCTAAAAAAAGAAACTAAACATGTAAGAGAAAAAAAGACAAGTTTAAGAAAAGAAAGTAGCCAGTCATATCCATGAATATTATTGTCATATTATGTAAGAAAGATTAATTCATAATCCTCTGCACTTATAAATACTCTGACAAAAGACTAGAGTGACTAAGTGTTCCCCATTATTTCTTACTTCAAAAGGTTTTCCTTTGAAATAAATATCTGGTTATTTTTTTGCTCAGGGTTAGTGCCACAGCTCCATTTCTCTCTTTTTTTGGTACTTAAATGGAAGTAAGAGTATCATGGGATTTCCTATGTGGGCTGGCGTTTAAACACAATCCTCAGCCTCTGAGGATTTGGTTATTCTATTGTGAAAGGAAGGAAGGAAGGAAGGAAGGAAGGAAGGAAGGAAGGAAGGAAGGAAGGGAAGAAGGAAGGAAGGGAAGGAGGAAGGAAGGGAGGGAGGGAGGGAGGGAGGGAGGGAGGAAGGAAGGAAGGAAGGAAGGAAGGAAGGAAGAAGGAAGGAAGGAAGGAAGGAAGGAAGGAAGGCAGGCAGGCAGGCAGGCAGGCCCGCCCTCCCCCCACCCCCTTTCCCCTTAAGACAAGTCTTTCTATGTAGTTCAGGGTAACTGTTCACCCTAGGTGCTGAGATTACAGCCATGCAACAACATTCTCAGATTATTATTTTTCTGCTCCTTTAAACATTTCTCTATCCTATTGATTAGGTCCTGGATTTAATAAAGATTTGTTGAAGTGAAAGATGCTTTATATATAACATGGGTTCTACTGAATTGAGGTCAGGTCCTGTGCAAACTTCTCCAGTGGAAGATAATCACCTTCCTACCTATGGGAAGATTCATATAATTACAGAGTTACAATGAAGATATCCAACATGGCTGAGAGTGTATGTACAGTGCAGTGTCAAAAGGGTCTGAAGGGAAAATTGACTTAAGTCATGACAGTCCTTGAGTTGTCCAGCTCTCCTATCTCCACTATCCTGTCTTTGTCCCACTATGCCTAGAACCTCATTGATTCTTATGTCCAAGTTCAAGAAGAACTAGACTATAATTGTTAAAAGATCAGGTCCTGCCGGGCGCTGGTGGCTCACGCCTGTAATCCTAGCTACTCAGGAGGCTGAGATCTGAGGATTGCGGTTCAAAGCCAGCCCGGGCAGGAGAGACCGTGAGACTCCTATCTCCAATAAACCACCAGAAAACCGGAAGTGGCGCTGTAGCTCAAGTGGTAGAGCGCTCGCCTTGAGCTGAAGAGCTGAGGGACAACACCCAGGCCCAGAGTTCAAGCCTCACGACCGACCAAAAAAAAAAAAAGATCAGGTCCTAAAGCAAATGTAAAGTCACAAAGCAAAAAAAAAAAAAAAGAAAAAAATTGACTTAATTAACAGGGCCCCATTAAAAAAACTGGTTTGGGTGGCATAACTCAGGACATGCTGACACTGGTGTCCAGGTTGGTTTAAGTTTTCTTTTTTTTTTTTTTTGGTCCGGTTGTGGGGCCTGAACTCTGGGCCTGGGCGCTGTCCCTCAGCTCTTCAGCTCAAGGCTAGCGCTCTACCACTTGAACCACAGCGCCACTTCCGGCTTTTTTTCTTTTTGCTTATGTGGTGCTGGGGAATCGAACCCAGGGCCTCAGGCATGCAAGGCAAGCGCTCTACCACTGAGCCACCTTCCCAGCCCTTGGTTTAAGTTTTCTAGAAGAACATAATTCTAGAAACTAGTTCCAGAAACTTTAATGTCTGTTTTTTAATCACATGTTGAAATACAACTTATATAGCATACAACCCACCTATTTAAAATGTATATTTCACCTCGACCTGATGGCTCTCACCTGTAATTGTAGCTACTCAGGAGGCTGAGATCTAAGGATTGCTGTTTGAAGCCAGCCTGGACAGGAAAGTTCATAAGACCCTTATCTCTAATTAGTCAACTAAATGCTGGAAATGGAGCTGTGGCTCAAGTGGTAGAACACTAGCCTTGAGCAAAATGACAGCTTGGGACAGTGCCCAAGCCCTGAGTTTAAACCCTAGAATCTGAACAACAATAAAACAAAATGTATGTTTCAGTGAGTTTTCATAATTTCACAGAGCTGTAGAACCTAAATGACTTATTTTTTTGTGTGTTTATTTGAAAGTTCTGAGAGCCTTCTATTTTAAGGCCCTAAATACCACTTTTTGCTCCATATATTTCAATATATATGCCTTTCTCCCTTTTCTTTTTTCCCCTTCCTATCCTCCTTTCCTTTTAGTTTGTCCAACCCTTTTTCCTTTTATGCTAATACTATTTTCTTAGTGATTTAAAAAATTACTTAAAGTAATGTATAAATAGACTTTTACTCCTTTCTCTCACAGAAACCACTGTTAACAGATTGCCATATATCCTTTAAGTTCTTCCTTTCCAGAGTCATACACTAATAGTGTGTGTGTTTGTGTATAAATCTTATGTATATATCTTATCACATTGTTTTTTTACTTTTCACACTATGTATTAGAAATCTTTCCATGCCAGAACATGCAGGTCTGTCTTACCCTTTTGCATTATTACTTTTTGCATTATTCAACTGTCTCTCAATAATAGATAATAATTACTATTGTGTTGTCATGTTGGTAGAGACAATAATGATATTTATAGAAATATATAGATGGTAAGGGGGAAGGAGGGAAAATGGAAATAAATAGTTTTGTAAACTCTGCAGGATATATCCTTTTACTCTATAGGATTCTATTTGTTTATCAAAGTCCAGAATTGACAATTCCATAGAAATACAAAATGAGTTTGTGATTGCTAGGGCTGAGTAAAAATAGGTATTTGGAGTGATTGCTATTGGAGATGGGAGTGATGATAAGGTTCTAAAGTTAAATTATGGAAAAGTTGCACAGCTCTGTGAACATATTAAAATTCACTGAGCTATGTATAAGTGAATTTTGTGGCATGTGAATTGTATCTCAATGCAGTTAGGGTTTTTTGCTTTAAGCCACAGAAGCTAAGCATTGTAGGACTTTTATTTTTTCTTTTTGTCAGTCATGGGTCTTGAACTTTGGGCCTAGGCACTGTCCCAGAGCTCTTCAGCTCAAGGCTTTACCACTTGAGTCACAGCACCACTTCTAGTATTCTGGTGGTTAATTGGAGATAAGAGTCTCACAGACTGGGCTGGGAAGGTAGCTCAGTGGTAGAGCGCTTGCCTTGCATGCTCGAGGCCCTGGGTTCGATTCCTCAGCACCACATATGCAAAAAAGCAAAAACCGCAAGTGGCACTGTGGCTCAGGTGGTAGAGTGCTAGCCTTGAGCTGAAGAGCTGAGGGACAGCGCCCAGGCCCAGAGTTCAAGCCCCACGACCGGACCCAAAAAAAAAAAAAAAAAAAAGAGTCTCACAGACGTTCCTGCCCAGGCTGGCTTGGAACAGCAATCCTCAGATCTCAGCCTCCAGAATAGCTAGGATTACAGGCGTGAGCCAGGGGCGCCTGGCTGCAGTATTCGAATTTAAGAATTTAGGGAATTAATTGTTGGTGAAGGACTCCTACTTATCCATAAAGATAGAAATAGGATAATTAGAAATGTAGGGGATTGGTATAGAGATATGAAAAACATAATGTCTGGCACTGAGACAAGTTGTATACATAGCACAGCAGGGGGAAAATCTGACAGAGGTCAGAAACAAGATTATCAAGTCAGGTGAGTAATATTAGACTAATGATCTTATATTTTATCTAGCAGCTGACAAGGAATCCTAGAAATACATTAAGGAGGCAAAAATGTGATAACAATGGAATTTCAGAAAGACTATGATAAATTTACAATGGAACAAACTGTAGATATAAGAACCACTTAAGGGCTGGAAAGATGGCTCAGTGGCAGAGCACTTGCCTTGCATGCATGAGGCCCTGAGTTCGATTCCACATAAGCAAAAAGAAAAAAAAGCCAGAAGTGGCACTGTGGCTCAAGTGGTAGAGCACTAGCCTTGAGCTGAAGAGCTGAGGGACAGCGCCCAGGCCCAGAGTTCAGGCCCCACGACCGGACCCCTCCCCCCCCCCAAAAGAACCACTTAAAAGATTGCTATAAGTTGATATACTTAAAATGATGAAAACCTGACCAATGAGGTAAGAGGGAATAAAGAGAGACCACAAACAGCAGTTCAATGTCAGCCTCCCAAGTAGCTAGGATTATAGTTGTGAACGACCAGTGCTAGACTGGTAGGCTGGTAGTTTGATTGGCAGGATGACCAGTCTACTTATCTGTCATATTCACAGGAGCATGTGCGTGTGAGCAAGCACACACACACATGCATGCACACACACACTTTTTAGAAGCAATAGTAAGAGTCCACCTACCAACTCCATCTTGTTTGTTTTCAGTTTGGCTTTCAAATACAGACATTGAAGGGTAGTTCCAACTATAATTCCATGGAATTACTGTAAAGGAAATAAAAAGATTTGGAATTTCTCATGTTGATACTGTTTTAAGTATATGCTTAAAAAACTTGGTACAGGGGCTGGGATGTAGCTCAGTGATAAAATGCTTGCCTAGCAAGTGCAATGCCCTGTGTGTAAGCTCTTATACCAAAAAAGAAAAGATAAAAAGAAACATGGAACTTGACCTCTGAAATCTGAAATAATCTATTCCTAATCCACATATGCTATATTTTAGAATTTACTTCATTTAATCTCATAATAAAGATGTTTCCAAAACTTGAAAAACAGATTTCACTTTCTGGCAATCAAGTTGATGACCTGAAATTTACAAGTAGATAAAAGATATTACTGGGTAGTCTTTTAATGTAATTCTAGGTTTACACCTTTGGTTATTTTTGAATTGACTATTGTATAAATCTGTAAGGTAGAGATTAACAGTACATTTTAATCTAGTAAAGATATTTTATGTCTGGCCAGGCACGGGTGGCTCACGCCTGTAATCCTAGCCACTCAGGAGGCTGAGATCTGGAGGATCACAGTTCAAAGCCAAGCAGGGCAGGAAAGTCCATGAGACTCTTATCTCCAATAAACCACAGAAAACCAGAAGTGGTGCTGTCGTTCAAGTGGTAGAGTGCTCACCAATAAACCACCAGAAAACCAGAAAGTGGTGCTATGGCTCAAGTGGTAGAGCGCTCACCTTGAGCTGAAGAGCTTAAGGACAGTGCTCAGGCCCAGAGTTCAAGCCCCACAACTGACAAAAAGAAAAAAGAATATTTTATGTCTGATGGAAAAGATAACTTCAAAGTTTATGACTTATTATATTTTAGGATATTAGTTTCATATACATAATTGGGAAATCTCAACATTTATTTATTAAATTGACTATAAACACTCCTAAATTTTCATTTGAACTGTTCCTAATATCTTCTTAGCTCCTAAGTTAATTAAATAAAACTTTTTTTGTGTGTTTTTTTTTGTTTTGTTTTTGTCGGTCATAGGGCCTGAACTCTGGGCCTGGGTGCTGTCCCTCAGCTCTTCACCTCAAGGCTAGCACTCTACCACTTGAGCTACAGTGCAACTTCCGGCTTTTTTCTGCTTATGTGGTGCTAAGGAATCGAACCCAGAGCCTCATGCATGCAAGGCAAGCATCCTACCATTGAGCCACCTTCCCAGCCCCAAATAAAACTTTTTGATACCTGTGTTTTTCATGTGAAAATCATGTTTTTAACCCTTTGAAAATTGTATTTTGTCACTTCCGGTGAGTCTACCATGAAAACAAGTCTTTTTCTTTTTTTTCCTTTTTGTCTGTCTGTTATGCTTTGAATATGCAATGTCCCCTATAAACTCATGCATTGAATGCTTGGTTTCCAGTTAGTGGTGATACTTTGAGAGGTTCTGGGAAGTTTAGGAAATATACCTATTTAGAGGAAGAAGGTTGCTGAGGACAACATCAGCCTCTGAAGATTATGAACAATCCCCAGTCCCTTCCTTGCTCATTGTTTCACCATGAGCTGAAGATCCTCCTTCACCACTTGCTCCCACCACCTTATTTTCTACCTACATGCATGGAGCCAAGCAACTGTAGACTGAATCCTCTGAGACCATGAGCCAAAGTAACCTTCCTCATTGAAATTGTTAAGCATCTGTCATAGTAACAAAGCTTATTAGTACCTGATCCTTAACCCAACTCAGAAATGCAAACAAATTGTGTGTGTGTGTGTGTGTGTGTGTGTGTGTGTGTGTGTGTGTGTGTGAGAGAGAGAGAGAGAGAGAGAGAGAGAGAGAGAGAGAGAGAGAGAGAGAGAGAGAGAGAGAGAGAGAGAGAGAGAGAGAGAGAGAGAGAGAGAGAGACTGGTGATACCAGGGTTTGAACTCAGGTCCTTACATCTAGTAGAGGTGCTCTGTCACTTGATTTATGCTCCAGAACATAAATGTCTTTTCTATCATTTCTTGTATTTCTTATAATCCCAAGTTTGGTGAGCTAAGACTAGAAAAATTGGGTGATGATAACTATAAAGCTAGTTAGAAAATGATAGGAAATGAAGTTTTTGATGAGAAATTGGTGAACACATGTTTCCTATATGAGTATTCAGATTTTTAAGAAGAAAGTTGAATACCCTGCAAGCCAAATAAAACTCATTTTTGTGCTTGTGGGCTTTTATTTTTTACTACAACCTCAGGAGTCAATAGAATCTGTTTCCATGATCATTGTTAGTAGTTCTGATGCCCCCATTTTCTAGGCACCCAGTCCATATCCACAGTAGGCTTGGAACTCCTACTGGTACTGAAAAAAGAGTCAAGAATAGGATGGCCTGAATTTTTGGATGCTCTCCAACCCCTGCAGGGCCATCCACAGCTTTGAAAGGGTAGCTGGCCAAATCCCTCCATTAGCACAGCTTGAAATGTAACATGGTTATAGAGTACTTTGCCAGGAGGGTCCTGAGTAATGATTGCTCAGCTGGAACCAGGAATGGATCCAACCAGGGAAGATATTAAGCTGTTAAACTCAAAGGAAGAGTGAAAGAACCCGAGGGAAGAGAGGAAAAAATGAGATGTGGGAGGTAAATGATAAGAGATGAAACAAAAAATGGATTAGCAGCCAGAGAATTGGGTGTTATTTTATGATTTGCTTCTAATTTAATGACAATATGAGCTGGGCAAGTTATTAACAATTTCCTGCCTCAAATTTCTTCTAGAATATGAATTTAAAAAATTATCTAGGCATGATGGCACAGGCCTATTATCCCACCACTTGGAAAGCTAAGGCAGGAGGATAGGGAGGTCAAGATTAACCTAGGGGACATCGTAAGATCCTTACTGAAACAAACAACAAATTAAAAAAACAAAACATATTAGCTAGGTACAAAATAAAGAAATCAATTAAGGAAATTGGGAGTTATTATATATTAAAAACCAAGTACAAGGGCTGGGAAGGTGGCTCAGTGCCTTGCATGCATGCCTTGCATGCATGAGGCCCTGATATCGATTCCTCAGCACTACATAAATAGAAAAAGCTTGAAGTGGCGATGTGGCTCAAATGGTAAAGTGCCAGCCTTGAGTCAAAGAGCTGAGGGACAGTGCCTAGGCCCAGAGTTCAAGCCCCTCGACTGGCAAACACACACACACACACACACACACAAACAAGTACAACATTAATTCCCATTATAAGGCTGAGGTAAAAGAGTGGTGAAAGGAAGCCAGGCACCAGTGGTTCATGCCTGTAATCCTAGTTACTCAGGAGGCTGAGATCTGAGGATCACCGTTCGAAGCCAGCCTGAGCAGAAAAGTCCACAAGACTTTCCTGAGACTCACTGTGGCTCAAAGTGATAGAACACTAGCCCTGAGCAAAAGAGCTCAAGGACAGTGTCAAGGCCGAGTTCAGGCCCCATAATTCATCAAAAAAAAAAAAGTGGTGAAAGAATTAAAATTAACTAATATATGAAATTCCTGCCTATTTGCTTAGTGCAAATAGTTGATCAATCAATAGAAATACATTTTAAAATACACACCATATCAGTTAAAAAATAACTCATAATATTTTGTACTGGTTGAAAGTTGGCCAGTAACTCTGGAAAATAATTGGCCTTATTTAATAAAGTTGATGAAGCACTTACCCTATAGCTCATCAAGTCCAGTTTTAGGTTTACACACCAGTAAAATTTTTTTGAGATAGTGTGTTACTGTGGCCTAGGATGCTCTATGTAGCCCAGGCTGGCCTTAAACTCCAATCCTCTTGCTTCAGTCTCCTTAGTTCAAGGATTGTAAGTATGAAGCAATATGCCCAGCTACAAAACTCATATGTTCTATGTAAGGATATGTGAAGCAGCTGCTCCTATTAGCAAAACTAGAAACCAACCAAATAGCTATTTAGAGTACTAATAGTAGAATAAAGAAGTAACTAGTGGTATGTTCATACAGTAGAAAGCTAGCTACTTAGCTTGGGGCTGGGAAGGTGGCTCAGTGGTGGAGTGCTTGCCTTACATGTATGAGGCCCTGGGTTCGATTCCTCAGCACCACATAAGCAGAAAAAGCCGGAAGTGGGGCTGACGCTCAAGTGGTAGAGTGCTAGCCTTCAGCTGAAGAGCTGAGGGACAGCGCCCAGGCCCAGCTTTCAGGCCCCACAACCAACCAAAAAAAAAAAAAAAGAAAGCTACTTAGCTGAAAATGTAGTGTGTAACTATAGTTACATATACTCGATAACTCTCAAGAGTATATTTAGGGATTAAGAAAACTGCTAAAGAATACAAATAGTATTATCCATTTACATAAATTTAAAGATCATGCCAAAGTATATCATAGAGATAATACTTGATACATCAAGGTAAATCTATAAAAAAATAAGGAGATGAAAAGTAAATTTTTTAGGATAGAAGACTGAATGGAGAATAGCAAGAACTTCAAGCTACTGTTGTCATGTATCATTGTTATTCTTTACAACTTACACATTTGTAATAAATACTGCAAATGCATGTCACTACACCTAGCTCTTGCTTGAGAAGGAGTCTCATGAGTATTCCTCGGCCTCTCAGGTAACTAGGTAAGCTACAAGTTCCAAGGTTCAAAAGGAAACATATAGTATCAAAAAGAAATGATGATATCAACTGAGGAAAACATTTTTCTACCCTATGAGAGTAATTTTAAAAACTTACATTGAAAGAATAGTTCTTATTTAAGTCACTACATTTTAAAATATGTTTCCTTTTGAACCTTGGAACTTGTAGCTTATGTTTGTAGTCCTAGTTACCTGAGAGGCTGAGACCAGGAAGATTTTGTTCAAGGTCAGCCCAGGAATACACAAGACTCCTTCTCAAGCAATAGCTAGGTGTGGCAACATGCACTTGTCATCTAAGTACATGGGAGATTGAGATTGGGAGGGTCATAGCTTGAGACCAGCTTGGAAAAAATAATCATCAAGATTTCTTTTTTGGTCAGTCGTGGGCTTGAACTCTGGGCCTGACTGCTGCCCCTCAGCTCTTCAGCTCAAGGCTAGCGCTCCACCACTTGAGCCACAGCGCCACTTCCGGTGGTTTATTGGAGATTGGAGTCTCACAGACTTTCCTGCCTGGGCTGGCTTTGAACTGCAGTCCTCAGCTCTCAGCCTCCTGAGTAGCTAGGATTACAGGTGTGAGCTACCAGCGCCCGGCTAAGACTTTATTTGTTTGTTTGTTTGTTTGTTGCGGTCATGGGGCCTGAACTCTGGGCCTGAGCACTGTCTTTTAACTCTTCAGCTCAAAGCTAGTGCTCTACCACTTGAGCTACAGCGCCACTTCTGGCTTTTTTTGCTTATGTGGTACTAAGGAATCAAACCCAGGGCCTTGTGTATGCAAGGCAAGCACTCTACCACTGAGCCACCTTTCCAGCCCTAAGACTTCATTTTAATGGAAGAAGCTGGATGTGGTGTTGTGTGCCTGTCACCTGAGCTATAAAAGGAATCTTAAAAGCAGATCATGGTCCAAGCATGTGTCTAGGCAGGAATAGAGATTCTATCTCAAAAAATAACCAGTGCAGGACTGAGAGTATAGCTCAAGTGGTAGAATACCTAGCTGGCAAGCACAAGGTTCTAAGTTTAAACCCTACTACTGCCTTAAAAATAATCTTATTTGGGGGCTGGGAATGTGGCTTAGCGGTAGAGTGCTTGCCTAGCATGCACAAAGCCCTGGGTTCGATTTCTTAGCACCACATAAGCAGAAAAGGCCAGAAGTGGCACTGTGGCTCAAGTGGTAGAGTGCTAGCCTGGAGCAAAAAGAAGCTCAGGGACAGTGCTCAGGCCCTAAGTTCGAGCTCCAGAACTGGCAAAAAAAAAAAAAATCCTATTTGGTGTAATTTTAAACTTAAATTTTCAAAAATAGCACAGATGGGCTGGTGGAGTGGCTCAAGTGGAAGAATGCCTGCTTAGCAAATATAGCAGATTTGCCATATGTCCTTATGTTAATACCTTACATAACCATAGGACAACTAATAAACTAAGAAATTAGTCTGCAAGGTACAATATCAGAGGATCCATGCTGTTAATACATATTCCTGGTGATGTAAACCTAAATCACTTGATTTTCCAAGACACTCTACTTTTCCCTTTGTAATTGAATATTTGAGAGAGTAGTCATCAGATTTTTAAAAGGATGTTGAGGAATGTTAGAGTCATACAAGAGACACAAGAATCTGGGCACCAGTAGTTCATATCTATAATCCTAGCTATTTAGGATACTTATATCCAAAGGATCAAGGTTCAAAGCCAACCAGCAGAAAGTCTCAGAAATGTCCTTGAGACTCTGTTTCCAAAATAGTCAGCAAAAAAGTGGGTTGGAGGTATGGCTCAAGTAGTAGAGTACCACCAGTGTAAGCAAGCAAGCAGAGAAAGCTCAAGGCTTTGAATTCAAACCCAATACTGGCAAAGAGACAGGGAGAGAGAGAAGGAGAAGGGAAAAGAGAGAGGGAGGAGAGAGGGAGAAGAAAAGGGAAAGGGAGAGAGGAAGAGAGAGGAAGAAGGAAGGAAGAGAGAAGAGAGAAGAGGAAGAGAGAGACAGGGAGAGATATCACAAAGAGAAGTTGAGGAATAGCACTAGCGTATATAAAGTAATTGTAGAAACTAAAGCTCTTTCATTTAGACATGAGAATTAAGAGGTAGAAATAAATAACCTAGATAGGAAGAGTGGTGGATCATAGCCTATGATCTCACCTACTGGCAGAAGCAGGAGATGGTGAGATGGAGGCCAGCCTGGGAAAAGTTATACAAACAAAACATAAAAAATGCTGGAGACTTAGCTTAAATAAATGGTAGAACACTTGCTTAGCATGCACAAGCTCTGGGCTCAATTCCCAGCACATTGAAATAGGTAGGGGGAGAGAGAGAGAGAGAGGAGAGAGAGAGAGAGAGAGAGAGAGAGAGAGAGAGAGAGAGAGAGAGAGAGAGAGAGAGAGAGAGAGAGAGAGAGAGAGAGCCCATCTAATCAGAAAAATCTCAACATGATAGTATGCACTTGTCATCTCACTCATATGGGAAGACTACACAGAAGGATTGATCCACATCAGCCCAAGACAAAAAGCAAGATCCTAGTGAAGAGATAACAGAAGCCAAGAAGATTTTGAATATGGTTTAAGTAGTGAAGTACCTGCCTGGCAAGCAAATTCCTAAGCTCAAACCCTAGTACTGCAATAACCATTATCACCACCGTCACCATTGTCACTTGAAAAAATCAAGAGCTATAAAGAGAAGAGAAGGTTCAGCCAGGCACCAGTGACTCACACCAGTGAATCCTAGCTACGGTTGAAGCTGAGATCCAGAGGATGGCAGTTTGAGGGCAGCTTGAGCACAAAAATCTTTGAGACTCTCTCTCTAAAATAACCAGCAAAAAGTCAGACTGGAGGCATGACTCAAATGGTAGAAAACTAGCCAAGTAAGTGGAGCAAAGATAAGGCTCTGAGTTCTAACCTCAGTGTCCAACAAAAAAAGAGAGGAGAGAGGTTTTAAATCATGATTTGTCAATTATCTCAATAAATCAATAAACAGAGATAGTCTGTTGGATCTCATGTCTCTGCCAGAGACTCACAGACTAGAACATATCTCACCTTTAGCTTTTCAAAAACCATTTCCAACACGATTATCATAGCATGATTTTCTGTTTTATAAGGTTTCAAAATTAAATCACTTACCTGTCTGCCTCAAGCTTTTAAATAGAACATTCCCCTCACTTTCCTGTAAAAAAAATACTCAAGCATTACACTGAAGTGTGAATACCATCAGCTGTTAAAACCAAGGACTGTGTAATAACCTCGAGTTCAACTTTGTAGTTTTCAACCCAAACTCACATTTTATTTATATTGAAATAAACTATACAAAATTTATTTTCTTCACAAAAATAACAGCAATATTCTATTATTTCTAGCTAAAGTATTTTTTAAAGATTTTTTTCCTATAAATCAAGATGAGGCAGTAGATATAAACACAGAAAGGCATGTCAACTGCCTGTTTTGACCATGAAGCAGAAGTGTTCAACATTTACCTAAAAACTTAGGCTCAACAAAGGAATGTAAACAGCAACACCAGAACATAAGCCAAACTCTTCCTTCCCGATTTTAACTCTAGCTTGCTCCTTTTAATACATTTGATAGACAAAATTTTCTTTTTTTTTTGGTCCAGTCATGGGGCCTGAACTCGGGGCCTGGGCGCTGTCCCTCAGCTCTTCAGCTCAAGGCTAGTGCTCTACCACTTGAGCCACAGCGCCACTCCCAGCTTTTTTCTTTTTTCTTATGTGGTGCTGAGGAATCGAACCCAGGGCCTCAGGCATGCAAGGCAAGCACTCTACCACTGAGCCACCTTCCCAGCCCAGACAAAATTTTCACAAAAACCTTTGCTTAGTGAGCTTAGGAACCTCTCTCTCTGGTAATTTCCCTAACCTTCCATTACAGTTTTTTTTTTTTTTTTTTCCCAACACCAGACATTGAACTCAGAGCCTTGTAATGCGCTAGGAAAACTCTCTATTATAGAGCTGCATCCTCAGGACCTGTTTATGTTTTTGAGGCAGAATCTTACTATGTATCCAGGCTAGCTTTGAAATAGAGATCTTCTGCCTCTGTTTCCCCCCTAGCTGCCATAATTGTAATTTTACCTCCCCTTTTGCAGAAAAAAAATATTCCCAGGAGCAATCAGAGTCAAATCAAGTCTGAATCCTACACTGAATTGTTTTGGAGACCCAAACTTGTAAGACGCTTAGTCCCATTAAAAACCAGAACTATTACAAGGGGCTTCAATACCCTGTAGGCTTTGACTTCATCATTGTTTTCTCCATTTACTCACTTTTAGTCAGACTTTGAAACCTTGATTAGAAAAGGCATTTAGAGCAACAGCCATTTAGGCATTTAAGAAAAGAACTAATACATATTTGGTATCCAGTGTGTATCAGGCCTGTGTAAGATACTTTATTATTAGTGTGTACTAACTGTACAAAGTGATTTCATCACAGTATTTCATATATGCATATATTGTACAGATCAGTTGCCTTTATTGCTCTCTCTCTTTTCCCTGTCCTCCTTTATTTTCAACAGCTTTCAGTGGGTTAATTTGTGCTTTTTGCATATAAACAATGTATTTTGGTATTATTCATCCCTATCATTCTCTTTCCCTTTCCTTCTGCTTGTCCCTCAAATAGTCCCACAATTAGTCACACGTATGTATATATGTGATATATACATGTGTATACACATATTTATGGTGTGATGCTACATGATAGAAAACATGATTTTTATACTTCTGAACCTGGTTTACTTTGATGATCTCCAGTTCCATCCATTTTCCTTTACCTTTATAGCTGAACAATACTGCACTGTTTATATATGCTACATTTTCATCCATTCATCAGTTATAAGGCATCTAGGCTGCTTCATAGTTATTGGGAATAATGCTGTAATAAACATGGGCCTGCAAGTATTTCTATCGCATGCTTACATTCTTTGGATTTATGCCCGAGTGGTATAGCAGAATAATATGCAGTTCTATTTTTACTTTTTCAGGACGACTACACTGCTTTCCATAGTGGAAATTATGCTAATTTACATTCCCATCAGCAGTACATACAAGTTCCCTATGTCACCCCACAACCTTGTCAGTATTTTTTGTTGTTTTCCTTTTTTTTGGGGGGGGGTGTCTGGTCATGGGGCCTGAACTCTGGGCCTGGGCACTGTCCTCAGCTCTTCAGCTCAAGGCTAGCGCTCTACCACTTGAGCCACAGCACCACTTCTGGCTTTTTTCTTTTTGCTTATGTGGTGCTGAGGAATCGAACCCAGGGCCTCATGAATGCAAGGCAAGTGCTCTACCACTGAGCCACCTTCCCAGCCCTGTTGTTTTCTTGATTATAGCTATGTTTTCTGGAGTAAGATAGAATCTGAGTGTTGTTCTGATTTGCATGTCCCTTATGGCCAGGGATGTTGAACATTTTTTCATGGTTTTTTTGTTGCTGTTGTTGTTCTTGTTCGAGGGCCTGAACTCTGGGCGCTGTCCCTGAGCTCTTCAACTCAAGGCTAGTGCTCTACCATTTGAGCCACAGCGCCACTTCTGGCTTTTTCTGCTTATGTGGCGCTGAGGAATCAAATCCAGGGCTTCAAGCATGCAAGGCAAGCACTCTACCACTGAGCCACATTCCCAGCCCCTTCTTCATGGGTTTATTGGCCAATTATACTTTTAAAAATAAAATTGTTCAAATCATTTCCTGTTTATGAATTGAACTATTATTTTTTGGAGTTTATCTTTCTGAAATCTTTGCATATTCTAATTATCAATCCCTTGGCAGATGTATAGCTATGTGTCAGGAACAAAGGCATCACCATCTGCATACTTAGATGAGAGTGAGATAGATTTTACATTTGAACAGAGGGAAGAATTTCTTGGAAAGCATCCATAGTGGTGACTTTTCCTTTTCTAGGAAAATACTGCTTGCTGTCCTCTCCTTACAATTCCCAACTCCCTCTATCCTGCTCTCAGAACCTGCCCTCTACAGGTTGCATCATCCAGACTCTTGCCCCTAGAATTCTGTGGAGACTGGAGGGCAGGAGGAGAGAGAAAGTTTAGGATATTTATTCCTCTCTGCCTTGCCCAGTTTTTGCAGTGGTTGCTTAGTACTTCTGACAACAGTTCCTGTCTGGAAATCCCTCTTTCAGTGTTGTAGCTCTAGCTGGGCTTTGGTGAAACCCCTCCCTTCATTTCTTCTTCAGAACTAAGGTGCTAGTGAGTTGCCACTGTTGCTAGTCCCTGTGTCTCACCATTCCTTGTTAATCTCTTAAACATTGATCAGGCCTCTTTACCCTTTGGTAAAATTCTCTTCAGTTGGACCCTTTGGAATACTGTTTTTCTGCTAGTACATGAGAAAAAATAATAAAAGACATTTCCTTCTCTTTATGGCTTCCATTCAATTTCTAATATCTGCAAGCATTTCCTCCCCTTCCTCTACCTCAAATCTTCCCATCCTTCCTGGTCTTTCATAAATTGTTTCTATATAATGACTACTTACAGCTTAACACTGTTGTTACCACAGCTATGCTAAATCCAGTGTAGCATTAGCCCTCTGTTATCCCTGTTGTTCTATGACTATTCAGCTTTGTGAGTTAGGTCATCCCAGTGAGCAATAAGTTCTTTAGGAGCTTATTAGTAGAGAATTTTGGCAGTTAGAATTCAGAGGACAAATATATTTCAGTTGGAAAGAACCTTAGAGGTTAAGCCTTATTTAATGTACTTATTTTACAGATGTGGAGATTCAGGTTCACATAAAGAAAAGGTCTCACACCACTATACAGTTATATCTGGGATTAAGATTCATCCCACTACTTCACTGTGCTATACTGCACTGAATATTTAGTAACCATTAATATGCTGATCACTCCCAAATTTATGAGGGTTGTCATTTATTCAATGCTAGACTGTGCCTAAACGAACACCAGACACATAGTAAATGTTCAACAAGCATCTGTTGTTCAAACCTGGGAATCAGCAAGACAAATTCCTTAAAAGCTAATCAGAGTCAGGTATGGTAATCCTAATTATGTGGGAGGTGGATGGAGGTGGAGATCAGGAAGATTGTGGTTTGAGAGCAGCCTACGCAAAATGTAAGAGCTCCATCTCAACAAATAAACCGGTGGCATGTGCCTATGGTCTTAGCTACATGGAAGGCCACAGATAGGAGGATACCAGCCCAGGCTAGCTTTGAGCAAAAACTCCACAAGACTCAAATCTTTTTTTAAGCAAAATGAGTTGGAGAAGTGACTCAAATGGTAAAGCACTTGCCTAACAAGCACAAGGTCCTTAGTTCAAACCCCAGTACCGCCACAAAAAGTTAATCAGAACTCACAGGGTCATTTATAATAAAAAAAATTCCTTACACATGCAGAGTAAATGTATAGTTGCAAAAGTCCTGTATGTATATGAGCCAGTTTGATCCTTCTAATGTTGACATGGCAGGAATTATTATTCCTAGGTGACAACTACAAGAAACTTGGAAGCTAAAAGTTCTAGGTTTCCTAACTTTAATGAGGAAGAGCTGAGTCCAGTATACTGGACTCCTGCTTTACCATTCTTGCTATTTTATATTGCTTATTCAACTCTGCCTTTCTGTATAGGAGGATCATTTAAGAAGTTATTCTGAATATTCACAATGACTAGGTAGATTAAACACACTTATGTCCACTATTAAAGACACTTCTGTATACTGATTCTGATTAGGCACAGCCTACGGTCTGGTCCTGAGACTCTGGAGCCTGCACTTCTGGCAGAGAAGCTTTACCATCATGTGATCTATGATGAAGATGATTGGACAAATGTGTGCCCTTTGGGAGTTATTCTGCGCATCAAGACTAGGCATCTGGGCAAATATATCTTGTCTACAAATGTCTGGGAAACAAAAACACTCGAGTACTGGGAAAGAGCAATATCTGGAGGAGTAATAAGAAAACAGTTCTCAAGAAGTAGGATAGACAAGGACATACAGAAAAGGAGTAGTCATACAATCTCCAAGGATAAAGGGAGAAAGAGATAACCTTTCCTCTGGCGCCCCCTTTGGGCGCTTCTTGCTCACCGTCGCTGCACTGCCGTCGACCCCAGCGACCTCCATCGTAACGCACATTTGTGCGCAGGCGCTGCAGAGCCACAGCTTCCGCCCTAAGAGAACCCTACCCCACCCCCTTTCCCACGAGCCAGCCACGCCCCCCTCACCCGGTGCCCACCCTTCTTGGCCAGTAAGCCTTCCTTAGGTCCCCAGGGGCTGTTGGCCTGGCTTTGAAGTGTCTGAGTGCTGATCAATCTCAGAAATCACCATGGGATGAAGTATTCATGCTCTGCCTTGGGTAGACCACGGGCTGTTGAGGGGAGATAGACAAGTATTGCAGTGTAGACTGTTGTGCAGAGGGGCTCAAAATTGGTGCCTCAGAGATGTCAGAGACTAAGCAGGGGATGGAGCTTTCAGACATTCTGCCACGAGGCACCTGTGGTACAGGTGCACGTGTTGGGGAACTTAAAGCTAGTGCTTCAATAGTTGCAGAATGGATTTTCAGCCTAGAGGATATGGGTGATCATAAAACTTTTTCGTGTGTCGGTCCTGGGCTTAGACTCAGGGCCCCGGGCCTGTCCTTGAGCCCGAACCTGTCTTTGTGCGCAAGGCTAGCACTCTACCACTTGAGCCACAGCACTTCAGCCTTTTCTGAGTAGTTTATTGGAGGTAAGATTCTTAAGGACTTATCTGCCTGGGTTGGCTTCAAACCGCAATCCTACATCTCAGCTGCCTGAGTAGCTAGGCTTATAGGCCTAAGCCACTAGTGCGCGGCTTGATCAAATAGCTTTAAAAGGAGAGGGAGTAAATAAGGATACAGGTGGACCCATTGACACAATGAGATGTACAAGATGTTATGTCAAAAAAAGAACTTTACAACTTTGGCTGGGAGGAGTAGGGAGTGGGGAGGAGATGGGAGGGCAGAGATGGTAAGGGGAAACAAAGGAGGAGGCAACATGCTTGATAAGAAATGTACTCATTACCTTGTTCATGTAATTGTAATCCCTCTGTACGGTATTTTCACAATAAAAAAACTTATTAACTAAAAAAAAGGAGAGGGAGTGTGGAAGAGAGCAGATGAAGACTATTACACTAATCCGCAAGAGTGGAACTCAAAGCTACTTTTGTAGTGGGGACTGAGAAGAAACAGTGGGTCCAAGGGGTAATTTTGATGCAGAAATGACAGAAGGTGAGAAGTTTAGGAGAGGAGAGAGGAGGAGGAAGTTTTTAAATGACTTGGCAACTGAACTGTAAGGATTTATTTAGCAAGGCATGGAAATGGAGCTGGTTTCCTGCCCCAGATGGTGATAGTGCAGGCTGAGTAGGTGAGACCTAAATTTCTTGTTCAGCTCTTTCTGATTCCTATGTCAGGATGCATCACTTTTACCTTCCTCCCCCTTGAAAGTAATATTTCTACTGCAGCTGTCTTCCCTGAAAAGAATCTGTGTGCACTCCTAGGCCTGACCTTCCGTCCCATCTATTGCAGGCCCAATACTTGGCTAACCCTCCCCAATAGAACACCTTTCCCCAAGAGAACTCTGCCTTCTTTCACAGCCCCAGTTGTGGTCCTAATGGTCCCACAAAGAGGAATAGGCTTCTTTTCTATGATTCACATCGTCTCCTTCTCTTCTGGAGCTTTTTCAGGAAGCGGATGCTGTAGGTCCCATGATTTTGTTTTTCATATTGGTGCTCTCAGGTAAATGCCAAGCTCCTAGCCCAATAGCTGCTATTCTTCTTGGTGGATTTTCAGAACCAATTTAGATTTAACCACTTAGCTGGTAGAGAGTGGGGACAAGGAGGTAGAGTATGAAGTTGCAGAAGCCATTCAAAGGTTATCATTATACAGGCCAGTCATTTCTATGGCTTTCCACACGCTCACAGAATTACCAGATTCCAAAGACTGCTATAAGATAATTTATTACAGACTATCCTATAATCTCTTGTAACAGTAGCATATACCATAATTAAAAACAGCAAAAAGGCTTTGTTTCTTCTTTCATGTTTTGGAGGTACAGCTGTGGACAATGCTGAGTCCTCAGTAAATTCAGGATGCTGCTATTGAGGAAATCCAAGGACCATGTCACATCTCTGAGCAAGGGCCTGGTAATCCAAGCTGAGTTTGTGTCTGAATCTTCCAAGGAATGTCCAGCCCCACCCCCATCCAGCTTGTACACAGGTATCAGAGTCCATGTATCTTCTATGTGAGTGAGCATCAGAGGGGAATAGCAGCTGATCTCATGACAGAGAGAAAGGCCAAAGGCTAGATTCTTTCTACAAGGAGGATAGCCAGAAGGCAGTGGCCATAGGCAAGGAAAACACTTCCTAGCCTGGCTTTCACAATTTTTGGCTTTATTCAGGGCCTACTCAAGAGGAAAATATTCCTGGATACTTCAGCTAGCCCTAATGTCTGTACATATAAGAATACCCTCTCATGTGCTAAGTGGTCACTTTCCTCCATACAGGAATGAGAACTCTGGAAAAATGTCCCCAGGTTCCTAAGATTAAAGAAATATTCTGCTCAGGGCTCTGAAGCACCATGTGAAACTGAACTAATAACAGATATACTCTGAGGGAAGGGATTAGCACAGCTGTTTTTTAGAAGCTACTTTGTTCACTTTCAAGGCCTTGTTTCTCACTGAAGACAGAAACAGTTCTGCTGAATTCTACTCTGTCTGCTCCTTACTCTGGCCATTATCCAGTATAGATTACAGGGCCCATTAATACCTGTAAGGCTCAACCAACTACCTAGCCAATCAGGCACAAGCTTAAACTCTCTAAACTTGTTCTAATGTGTCTAACTGGATAAATCATGGTTTGTAGAAGGTGTGGGGGTGGGGGAACAGGGCGTGGAGTGGGAAAGCTAACTACCAAGAAGAGCTGACACTCTCAGAAATATATGTCCCTATTTTTTCCCCCCAGGGCTGAGGACCGAACCCAGGGCCTCGCGTGCGCCGGGCAGGCACCCCTCCGCTGGGCTAAACCCCCAGCCCCTGTCCCTATGTTTTTATGGAAAACCTCTCCCCATAGTAGCTTCTGTAGCTCAGCTCCTAGCACCACATACCTGGTAGTCAGGAATTTATGATCCTTTCAATGAAAAGCCATACTCTTACTATCCTCAAATTTTCCTTAATATTCTTAGTGAAAGGGTCAGCCTCTTGTCTACAAGGACCCTAATCTGGCCACTCCCATTGGCTTGGATTTGTGTAATTGGTGTCACCTGGTTGGCACTAAGCCAGGAGTGTTCAACTCCCCTCTTCTGTGGATCGAGACTCTGATTTAAGTTTCACAAATTCGCGGGCCACCTCATCATTGCTCCTCTGAGATAGAATCCGAAGAATGGTCATGCCTGTCTCGTCCATGTGGATCTTCCTGCCCAAGGGACACCAGCAGGCACAGCTGCCCTTAGTTGCCACATCCCTTAGGGGCATCACTGCCAGCCCTATCACACGATCTTCTCGGGCAAAGCAGTAATCCTTCACACAGATCTGCAACTCATAGGCCTCTGGACCCTCTTCATTTCCAAGGAGGCTGTGAGCACAGGACAGAAGGCAGGAAGCCAGATCTGAAAATCTTCTACTGACTTCATCTCAGTTTGTCATCCAACCCATCCCTCCTTTCTCAGACTGTTCAGCTGCACCTCCCATATCCAACCCAGAGTCCTTCAGGTCTCCCACCCTATAACTTACAAGTGAAATGTTTCATTGTACTTGGGGCTCCAGTTGTTGCTTTTGGACTTGGTTGTGAACTTCCTCTTCTTATCACTTTGGTGTGGGCCAACCATGGTCACTTCCACAAAAGGCCGGAACATACCTGCTGTCTGCCACTTGAGGTCATTGGCAGCCACCACTGCCCAAACAAGGGAAAACAGTGAGGGATCCACCCAGATATTCAAAGTTCTTGAGCCCCAGGTCATATTGCCCTTGGAGGAGGCTAAACTGGAGGACTAGGATGAGTATCCCTTGCTTTCAGCTGAGGAGGCCAAAAACAAGAAAATTTCAGACCTATATGTCCATAATACTCACCTTTCACTGTGACCTTGTGTTCCCCAGTACCAGGGTGTGTAAACAAGTCCACCTGAATAGAGACTTCTCCCATAGGATCATCCACACCAGACCCTAAGGACAGACAGATGATGGCCCATTGCAAAACTCCAGGATTTCAGAACTAATTATTCCAGGTAAAACTGAGGGATTGGGTAGCTACCCCCTCCCCACACCGTCAATTCTAAAGCACGAAGCAATCACCCACAGAAACTATGTAAGCAATGGGAGAAGGAAAGTGAGGAGATAAAGAATAAGGCTATGCATTTTAATACAAATTAAGCTGATAGCGTGTCAGAAACATTCTCAAAAAATTGCACTAGGAATCTCTTAGGATCCTCAAACCTCTCCTGTCCACTAGACTGGAGAATTTTTCATTCTCAGATATTGGGCAGGTCAGTGCTGTAAATTCTGTATCTATATGGAAGCTATGTCCATCTTGTGATCTCTCTCTGTGTCTCTGTCTGTGTGTGTCTCTCTCTCTGAGAAAGGATCTTGCAATGTAGCCCAGACTGATCTTAAACTTCCGATGTAGCCAAGACTAGCTTCAAACTCACAGTTCCCTGGTTTATGATATCTTTTTGTTTGGGGGGGGGGGGTTACGCTGGAACTGGGGCTTGAACTCGGGGCCTGAGTGCTGTCCCTTAGCTTTTTCAATCAAGGCTGCACTCTACCACTGGGGCCACAGCTCCATTTCCAGATTTTTGCTGGTTAATTGGAGAAAAGTCTCAAGTACTTTCTTGTCCAGGTTGGCTTAGAACCTTGATCCTCAGATATCAGCCTCCTGAGTAGCTAGGATTATAGGCATGAGCCACTAGCACCTGGCTTATCAGCCTTTTAATTGAACATTGTGGATCCTCCTTTATCAAGCTCCCTCCCACCATATCCAGGATTCCTGGATGCCCCAGCCTGGGAGGCTGACTTCTCTGGAAAAACTTTGTATTATTCAAATCTGCAGAACAGCTCTCTAGTCCCAATCTACTAGGTCCTTTCAGCAGAAACATTACCTAATTAGATTACTCTCATTATAGCCTTTCATTGTAGGGAGAAAGGAAGCCCTGAGGACAGGACAGGACAGGACAGGACAGAGGTCAGCAACCAGAATCCCTTTCTAGGCTATATATCATCTAGTTCTGAGACTTAGGATGGAGCTTTTGAACTTTTGACAACAGGTCCAGCCAGTGCCTTTATAAGCAACTCATTCTAGTTCACAGGGGTCAGTGATCATGTTAGATTCATGTCTGCAGAATGTATAACATACCCTTTTCCGGCTGAATGTCCTCATTAGCAGTAAACCTAATACCTTTCCCATCATGCACTGAGCGAAGACAGGCAAGTCAAGAGGTAGTAGCAGCAGTAAGACAGAGAAAGAAGAATGGTTAGAGGTCAAAGAAGTTATAGCCATTTAAAAAGCTCTGTACTTTTCTGGGGGAGCAGAGATGAGGCAGAGTGAAGAAAGAAGTCCAAGAACTGGAATGAGTGCCTGAATGTTCCATATTAGACTTCATGGATTTAAGAGCAACCAAATCATTGGCAAAAGCAGTAGAAAATATAGACAGAGTATCTGAGAACAGTGGAGTAAGACAGAGGTTGTAGGCCCTAATTTCCTAGGCTCTTAAGTGACAATAGGTAGGAAACACATATACATTATTCTTTCTGAAAATATAACTCTGCTCTTACCCCCTCTCTGTACCTTTTTCAGCCTTTTCCTTTCTTCTGTCTACCTTACAGCTTGATACCTCTGGATTAATTTTCTGTAATAATTCAGATTTTCCCTCATGATACACATAGTACATGTACTCAGCTCTGTAAAGTTCTACTTGACCCCTTTAACCAGACTTACTGCTGCTGTTTTATGTTTTGGTTTGATTTGATATTGGGGTTTGAACTCAAAGCTTTGCACTTGCTAAGCAGGTGATTTACTTCTGAGCTATAGCTCCAATACATCACTGATTCTTTTGCAGCCTTTTCCTCCACCCTGGATCGGATGTAGGAACAGTGGTTCCAGTTTCACATCTCTTGTCACATCCATTCTGCTGCTTAGATTTCTCCCCTCCAGCTCAGTGCTCAATAAGGTCCAAGCCTTCCATTTACACCGTCAGGTTCACACCCCCAGAAAACCCTCCCAGGATTGTCTAGAACAGGAAGTAACTAACATGCCTGAAGGTGCCTCCTAAGAGGACTCTACTGCAGAGTCAGCTCAAGCCATTCTTTACAGATGTGCTTAGTTAATACAGGCCTGGCCAGAGGCAAAGAGAAGTTTGGATGACTAGAAATCCCTAGAACAAAACCAACTGCCAGATCCCTGGTACAAAAGCATCATCCATGAGGTCTTGCAGTCCACTTAACCTGCTTCCATGGTTTGCCTCTTAGTCTTCACCTTGTCCATGCTGAAAAGTCTGCAAGATTTCCCTATTTCTCCCTAAGACAACTACCACTAAAGCCTCCAAAACTATGAGCCTAACAAGTGTCTCAACCACTTCTTCTCAAGACTTCCTTACAGATTTTTCTTTCTTCTTCCTGCTTACCAGACCGAGTATACCTGGTAAGCTCAATAAACATGCATGGCCAGCTGATGTTTTCAAAAAGAAATCTCAGGCACATTTACCAGTCACCTGTGATTTTCCTGCCTGATATAGATAAGGGATTGGGTAAGTACTGAGGTTCACTCAAGGGATCTTGAGATCCAAGTATGAAAGACACTCTGAAGAAACCAGATTGTCTCCAAGGACTAAACAATACTGACTTCCTAGAAGTGGATGGACAGGGGAGACAGGAATAGCTCTTAGGCTCTTACCCTGAGCAGTCTGTGAGCGCACAAATGTCTTGATGAGAGTGTCCGTGGTCTGTGTGTATAAGGATAGGGCATAACGCAGAGACTGCAGATCTGGGCTCTTCTCTAGGAAGGTTTTCTTTAGTCCATTGCCTCCTGCATGGAAGTATTGCTGAAAGAGAAATGAACACCCGCTTCACCCCCTCAGAGAAGCCAGAAGAGGTTTACAGGAACAGGAGGCCATCTGACAGACAATAAAATCAGGAACATCCACAGAACTAATCCCAGTGCCCTGGATAAAGAGCATCATTGGGTATTTGGCAGGAACAGTAGGAAAGGGCCTTATTCCTGGAGATGATGTTCAGAGGACGGGTTTATTTAGCCAAGTACAGTTATGTGTGACAGATACTTTTTTTTTTTTTTTTGTCAGTCATGGGGCTTGAACTCTAGGCCTGAGCACTGTCCCTCAGCTCTTCAGCTCAAGGCAAGTGCTCTACCACCTGAGCCACAGCACCACTTCCGGTTTTCTGGTTTATTAGAAATAAGAGTTTCACAGCCTTTCCTGAAAGGGCTGGCTTTGAACCACGATCCTCAGATCTCAGCCTTCTGAGTAGCTAGGATTACAGGTGTGAGCCACCAGCACCCAGCTGACAGATACATTTCAGCAAGGGAGAATAGCTTTAAAATGATCTTTTCCCCTATGAACCTTAGGGAACTTGATGCGTAGGAGATATTTCTCCAAGGTACCTTAAGTTATAGTTTGCATGGAGCAGACTTATTATTTCCTTACCAATCATAAGTGTCTTGAACTTAGGACAGTATCTGCTACTCTCTGTATCCTTGACAGTGCACAGGACCTCTCCTCTAGATATGGAGTGCTAAGAGCCTAAAGCATACCTAATCTGGCAGGGTAGAATTTCAGAGGCCAAGTGTTTACGGTAATAAGATTGCCTAGGAAAAGGAAGATCTTTACCTTGATGGTATCCAGGGCCAGGTCAAGGACAGCACACTGCTTTGGAGTGAGATTACGTGTTTCCTCTCGCACCATGTGGTCCTGAAACCCCAGAGAAAGCAGTAGTATCAAAAGGGCTGAGAGTAGTCAGGAAAATCATTCTCCTACCTGCCAGTCCAGGAGTGCATGTTTCTCTCCTTCCCTCCTCTTTAGCCTTCTAGATATCCTCCCCTAGTCTCATAAGGACCCCACACTCCAAGAACCTTGAGTTTGGAAAGCTGACTCAGCTCCTTGGCAGCAGTGAAGATCAGCTGGGTGCCCTAGGTAGAGAGGGGATTAGTCAAAAGCAGAAAACCTCAAACTCCATCAGGAAATGAAGACTTAGGGGCAAGTGGACAGTGGGAATAAGTGGGAGGGAGGTGTCCTTACCGTCTGATCAGTGAGAGGTGGCAGAACAATCATCCTTTCCATGGTATTCATTACCACCCGCCAGAGCTCCTTCAGGACTCGCTTCAGAACAGTCTTCTCACATACAGTGGCGAAGAGTGTGAGGCTACACGCCAAGGCAATGGGTGAGGCAGGGGCAAGAGTCTGGGAGGCCGGCTCCTACTAAAAAGGCTGATAGCTTGACAGCCTCTTTGCTTTGCTCACCCCCCTGGGACAGTCCTGAGGATCATACTCACTTGCCATCCAGGAAGTCCATGAGAGGTCTCAGCACACTGTCTGCATCCTGAGCCACTGAGGCCCTAGCGTTGGGGGATGCATTCCCTGTGCCCCGAACCTGGCCCAGGATGTCGGCCATTTGTCGAACACACTCATCAATCCGCACCTGGAAGCTACACATGTGCTCATAGGGCAGCCCTCCTTGCCCCCCACATTGACCCAGGAGCAGCACCCATCCTTCAGGCCCATTCCCACATTTATGATGTAGCTTCAGGGGGGACAGTCATAGAAGCACATGAAAGAGCTACATACCTGCAGCCAGATGGAAAGGAATGGGATTGGCCAGGGACAACACCCAATTGTAAAAGTTGTGTGCTTGGGGGCCACTGACCTGTTTCCGAACACCATACTGAGTTCATCCAGAACTGTATTCAGTTTCACTTGCAGCTCCTTCAGACTGTCTGCAGCTTCAGGGTCCAGCTGTATCCGCAGGAATTGAGCATGGCTAGGCTGATTCTCTTGATTCTTTTCTCCTCCATCAGTACTTCTCTCTCCTAGGTCCTCACCCCAATCCCTGTTCTTCCTTCCTAGGGCCTCACCCCAACCCTGCTCCTCCCTCTTAGGATCATACCCCAATGCTTGCTCCTCTATCCTATGGCTAATCTCAGATCATGCCAGACCAGACCCCAAGCTAAACTCTGATCAAGAAAGGGTAGAGTTCTATGGTCAAGAAGCTCAGAAATAAAGGGAAGTAGAGTGACCAAAAACCCTAAGCCTTACCTCCTTGCCTCCCATGGCCTCAAACATTTTCTCCAGTTGGACTCTTAGTTGCTGCATGTTGTTCATCAGGATGCAGGGCTTGGAAACAGATGTAACCCTTAAGTCTTGGCTCGTTTCATCATAGGCTCCATTAACTTGGGGTACTTCCCTCTCTCATACTATTCCAAAGCCACAGAGACTTCATATATTATATAGGTCTTGTCCTTAGCACTGAGATACGGAACCAAGTGAAGACTAGAAGACTATGAAGACTAGAAGCAAATGTTTTGTTTTTGTTTTTTTTTGGGGGGGGGGTCTGGTCGTGGGACCTGAACTCTGGGCCTGGGCGCTGTCCCTCAGCTCTTCTGCTCAAGGCTAGCGCTCTACCACTTGAGCCGCAGTGCCACTTCCAGCTTTTTTCTTTTTGCTTATGTGGTGCTGAGGAATGGAACCCAGGGCCTTGAGCATGCAAGGCAAGCGCTCTACCACTGAGCCACCTTCTCAGCCCCTAGAAGCAAATGTTTTTGCCTTTAAACTGAATGGTAGGTATGCATATATTAATGGTATTACCTTTTATAACTTGTTCTATCTAAAAATTTTTGTTAAAAATAAAACCAGTGGTTGGTTTATGCCTGTAATACAATATTCATCACAACCATCTCAACTAATAGCTGAACATAGTGGCACATGCCTGTCATCCCATCTGGGCAGAAAGAATATATAGGTGAATCACAGTCCAGCCTGACCTGGACAAAAACATAAGATCCTATCTCAAAAATAACTAAAGTGGGGGGGGAGAGGGGGGAGGCTGGGAAAGGAGGTAAAGCGTAAACAAAGGAGGAGGCTGCAATGCTTGGTAAGAAATGTATGCATTATCCTGCCCATGTAATTGTAATCCCTCTGTACAGTATGTTCACAAATAAAATAAAAAAAAATAACTAAAGAAAAAAAGGGGAGGGGCTGAGCTACTGTTTAAAACAGTAGAGTATCCACCTAGCATGTGCAAGGCTTGGAGTTCAATCTTTAGTACTGATGTATGTGCACAACCAATCCAAGAACTAGCTTAGTAAGAGAATGAAAAGTAATAAATTGAGGTTCAAAGGGACTCATTCAAGTACTCATTTTTGGCATGTTTCTTGAGTGTCAAGCAGAGCTCTGGAAGGAACCAGAAGTCAAGAGCATCTCAGAATAGCTTCAAACACAAGAGGATTCATATTCCTTTTCTCTTAAGTGCCCTAGGGCCTGATCTTACCAGTTTTTCCTTTGTGCAATAAGCTGGAAAGTCCTTTGATAAGATGTCTGCATACTGCATCAGTACTTTCCCGATGGTCTGAGCAAAGAGGAAAAAAGGAAAGAAGAGAATCTTTAGCTTATCTGAGGTTTCATTTTTCACCAAAGAACAATGACATTAAGGAAGCTAAGGTAGGCTCTCACAGGAAACAGCTACGTTTCCACCACCACCACCGCCACCCCCTCCCAACTACAGAATAGAACTGAGGGAGACCATCTGTCTACATCAAACACAGTAAAGGGAAAAACAGCAGTACTAGGCTCTTACATGAAAATTACCACAGAGAGAGGCTGAGCTCAAGTCTGTGAATGTGATGATAGAAAGGGGGAAGCAGCAGGAAGGCTCATGGTTACCTTAGCAAATCTCCTCATATAGTGAGCAAGGATGCTGGGGTCAGGGCATTCCAACTTCCGGATGATCTCAAAGCTCTGGTTGAGCTGTGTGAAGACATCCACCACAGAACAGGAAAACAGTGCATGCTCTGATGTCTGCTGGAACTAAGGCCAAATACAGAATCAGTATCCATAGCTGCTACCTTTCTCTTAAGCAGATAGGGTCTAAAAGAACTCTGCCTAGTAGGGAGGCTCAGTGGCCCACTAAGTCCTTCCTAAGGACTCTACAGGCAAGGGACAGACAGCCTGGTGAAAGCATAGGCATTTCTGCCAATAGCTAAATGTTGGGACACCTGGCCCTGGCCTCTGTTCAGCCCAAGGCCTCATCTTACCCCATCTTTCTTATCTCGTTCCAGAGCCCCACGAAGGAATTCCAGGGACACATCCTCATTTTCATCTAGCCACTGGAGTACAAACTGTTCAAACCACCTGTAGTCAGAAAAGAACTGTGGGTTGAAGCTAGAGGTGGGTATATGCTCTGTGCCTGAGAGTTCCACCAGACTGGGATCTTCTGTAAGGCAAGGTATAGTTTGATACTTCTTTCTCTACAACAGGATCCAGACCAGCTAGTTCCAAAAACAAGCCTACTGAACTGTATGGAAGACATAAGTTCCTCCCACCCTTCCACCTACAGTGCCCACATAACTCACGCTGGGTACTCAGGCACCTGCCCCTGGAGGGCAGGCAGATCCCGAACATATTCATTGTGGAGCCACTTCACCTTGAAGTGCAGGTTCATGTAGTCAGCACTCTTACAGAGCCGGCCTTTCTCATGTTCTAGTGAGGGAAGGAAGGCTGGATCAGATCTTAGCAGTAGCTGTGGGTCCTGAGCTTTCCCATGGCAGCAGATCTAGTCAGGCAGCTCAATCAGATACCTTAGAAGACAAGTAACTCCTAACTTCCATTTCATAGCCATCTTTCCACCAGTGCCCTGCTCAGCCACTCTCTCAGAATCTTCCTCTAAAGAGACTAAGATAAAACCTATAATCTTCTAGCTTTAGCTTTCCAAGTGGAAAGGTGAAGAGGAAAAAGGGCTGGGAATACTAATACTAATTAGCAGAAGCACTGCCAAAGACTGGGAGGGTTTTCTGGTTAAAAAAAATCTTAGTAGCTGAGCCATTCCATGAGATGGGCTTAAATGCTAAGACATGAAGGCAAATACAGAATGAATGGATCAATGACAGTTACACAGAGACAGGGGAAACCAAATAAAAAAGCTCTGAGAAGTTATGTATAACACAATTCTGAAAGAAATTGAAGGGCTCCAGAGCATACCTGAGACATGGAAAATAAGCTCTCAGGAAAGTATGAAAACAAGAATAGTCAGTTTGGAAGCTATAGAAACACTACCTAACAAAAGGACCATCATGCTCCAGAAAACTGGACTGTTATTGTGGATGTAATAGGTCATTTTGCTGATTCTTGAGGGCTTTCTAGAAAAAATAGGTCTAACATCACTCAGTACCAGCTCAGAGTCTAGAGTACTTGCCATACCTATGGAGTCCATCCAGTCCTTTCCCTCTATATACAAGTTCATTGTGTGTTGCTATACCATAATAGTAATGGCAAACTAATAGGGAGAATACTAAGCAGCAGAGGAGGAGAAGCCAGTTTCCTTGGGGAACCTATTGTTCAACTCTGAGATGCCATGGATGATGCTTCTCTGAATCAAAGTAAAACAGTCTGGGCCACTGACCCTTCCGAGTCAGTGCAGCAATACACTCAGGGAGGAAAGGGAAATGTGGAGTTCAGCCTCAAAAGGCTTTGGATCCCAGGGCTTTCATCACCTGGTTCTCTAGGACCCAGCCCTAAGTTGCACTTGCTGTATCTTCTATGAAGCAGTAAGCAGGAAAAGGTATAAGACTAAAGGCAAAGGACAACAACTAAAAGTTCTTACCACCAGGAAAGAGGACTTTTCGAATACGAATGATAGTGGTTGCTTGTGACAGAGCAGAGACACCAATGAGCAACAACGGGTGGAAAATCAGGGATGTTAGAGAGACCCTCTTCTCCACCCCTTCCCCTGCAGTCCTAGAAACAAAGCACCACCACCAAGAGCACCATCCATCCTCTTTCCTGTTCAGCAATCCCCTAGAAGTAGGAACATGACTTCAGAGTTCCTCTTTTCTTCCAAGTAACATATAATTCTCTGTCAATCCATTATCTGTCCTCAGACCTCAGGCCCAAATTTCCACACTAAACATTAACATCTGTGGTTTAAACACCAATGAATGCTGAGAGACCGGTTATGCTTTATTCTAACTAGTCCCAAGGTTATACGTTATTGTTGGTGGTGGTAGTGAGTTGATCTATCAGAAGGGGCAATCATGTTTCCATAACCTCTTGCTCTTGACTTCTGCTTTTCTTCCTGCATCTTTCATCATTGGAGAGTTCTTTTAACCTCCTGATTTCAACTATCTAGTTTGAAATCTTCTTAATCTCTCTAGGGTTCTGATATTAGAGGTTTAGATGGAACACTTACTTCACTGTTGCCTAAGTTTAACTTGAATCTCCATCACTCACCATCTTAACATCACTGGTAATGTTGAACAGGGTGTGCTGACTAGTCTTATCTTCTTGTTCAGTGCTGAGATTTATCATAAGATTTTCTTTCTTCCTCTATATCCACTTATGTCCAACTGCTACTGATTTTATCCCCCCAAATCTTCTGGAATCTATCCAATTCCTTCTAGCTATACTATTTACTGCCTAGGTTTCCTTACCACATCTCTAACCTAGATTATTACAAAAGTCTCTACTCTGATTATTCTCCCTTCAATACATTCTCCACAGTGCACCCATAGTAAGTGACCTTTGTTTATGATGAATCAGATCATGTCAATCCATCCCTTAATGTGTAATTGGCTTTCAGTTGCTTCACAGTGAAGTCCAGAAGCCTAAACCTGGCTTAGACCTCCTTCATGATCTGGCTCTGTCATAACTCACCACCCACATCTCTTACTGACCATTTTTCCTGCTCTCTGAAGTGCTGGTCACACTAAACTGCTGTTTTCATTTCTCTAAACAAAAGACATACTGCACAGTCTGCATGAAATGTTCTGTCTCCTTTTGCTGTCATTACTATCCTCCCTTCTCACTCTGGGCCTGAGAGTTCTTGTATTTTCTTAGCAACTAATGTTTATTTTTTATGGCATTTAAAAATTGTAGTTTCTAGATTTGTCTGAACTTTTCAAGGGTTGGGGCTATACTTTATTCATCTTAGTGGGGAGCCAACAACTAGTACAATACTTAGCATAAAGAAAATACTCAAGAAACAGTGATTGACTGCAAAGGAGCACTGGGGAACTTCCTGTTTCATATTTTAGTTGGGAGAGTAGTTTCATGTATTTTATTTTATATGTTATAGCCCAATAAAGTTGATATAGGAAATACTAGGTGAAGAACAGCATTTTCTTTAGTTTTTAAATGGCTTTCTTTCATTTTTGAGGCATGGTCTTGCTACATAGCCCATTCTGGCCTTGAGCTCTTGATCATCCTGCCTCAGCCTCCCAAGTGCTAGGTTTATAGACTTGTACCACAATGCCTGGCTAAGAACAATGTTTGCTTTTTATTATTTTTTGTGACACTGGGGTTTGAACTCAGAGCCTTGGACTTGCCAGGCAGGCATTCTACTACTTGAGTCAAGTCTATAGCCCTTTCAAAGTTATTTTTAAAATATGGTCTCACATTTTTTCTTGGGCTAGCCTGGACTCCAATCTTCTTGTTTATTGCCTACAGCATAGCTGGGATAACAAGCTCACACCAACATGCCCAGCTTATTTGTTGTGAGGGGTCTTGACAACTTTTTGCCCTGGCTGGTCTCAAACTGTAGTTCTCCAGATCTGAGCAGTTGGGATTATAGGTATGAGTTTCTGTGCCAGGCCAGGATAACAGTTTCAACTTTTCTTTTCACAATCAAGTTAATATTGTTATATCATTCAGGACCCCAAGCTCCTCCCCTCAACTTGCTCTTCATATTTTCAGACTAACTAGGTTTTGCTACAACTTTACAGTAGCTATCATAGCTCATTCTTCCTTCTTCAATCCCTAATATAAAACAAACTGGTTTTTGTTTGTTTGTTTTGGTCATGGGGCTTGAACTAAGGGCCTGGGCAGTGTCCCTGTGCTTTTTTGCTTAAAGCTAGTGTTCTACCACTCTGAGCCACAGCTTCATTTCCGGTTTTCTGGTGGATGAAATAAGAGTCTCACACACTTTCCTGCCTAGGCTGTCTTTGAACTATGATACTAAGATCTCAACCTCCTGAGTAGTTAGGATTACAGGCATGAGCCCCCAGTGCCTTTTACTCAAGACTAGTGCTCTACCACTTGAGCCTCAGCTCTATTTCTGGAGATGAGAGTCTCATGGACTTTCATGCCTGGACTGGCTTTAAATCACAATCATCAGATCTCAGCCTCCTGAGTAGCTAGGATTACAGGCATGAGCTGCTGAACCTAGCTAAACAATCTATTATCTGCATTCTCTAGTTCTATCTCTCCTACTTCTAGCTGCTCCTCTCTTCCACTGTGGAAAAATTTTGTTAAAATTCTATTTTTTACATGGTATTTTGTCTATAGTGGCTTCTTCTTGCTTTTAATAATTAAGATTGTATTCAATACCCTGGATAAATTGTCAGGTAGTATCCTTACTGTGTTTTACAGATCTCAGTTTCTTATCAGTTCAACACAATAATTCATCATTCCATTTTACAGATAAGAAAATGGAAGCTTGTAAAAATTAAGTAGTTCAGTCCAAGGTCACAATGCTAAGTGGTAAAACTGAAATTTGAGACCTAGACATTTGTTTCTTGTTCTTCTCTCTCCTCCCTTTTCTCCCCCTTCCCATTCTCCTTTCCTCCCTCTTTCTCTCTCCCCCCCTTCCTCTCCCTTTCTTTGGTGCCAGTACCAGAGCTTGAACTCATTCAACTTATTGGCTCATAGCTAGTGTTCTACCACTTGAGCCACACCTCCAGTTTGGCTTTTTGCTGATTAGATGAAATCTTTTGGACTTTTCTGCCCAGGTTTGTCTTTGATGAACCACAATCCTCCAGATAATAGCCTCCTGAGTAGTTAGATTTACAGTGTGAGCCACCAGTGCCCAGCTTTGTTCATTCTTCTAAGGTAGTTTTTTACTCGTGTGTGTGTGTGTGTGTGTGTGTGTGTGTGTGTGTGTGTGTGTGTGTGTGTGTGTGTGTGTGTGTGTGTGTGTGTGTGTGTGTGTGTGTGTGTGTGTGTGTGTGTGTGTGTGTGTGTGTGTGTGTGTGTGTGTGTGTGTGTGTGTGTGTGTTTGCTTTAAACATTAGCGAACTCTCTTTTCAAAAGATATCTTACCTAGAATTCCATTTAAGATTATTAAAGCAAGCTGACTTTGTTAACACCAGGTAAAGAGCTGAGTCTAGACTTCCCCTTTTAACTTAACTTCTGAGATATTTGTCTAAAAAAAAAAAAACCTTTGCTCTGCTCTGCTCTTCCTTACATAACCCTTCCCCCTTGTAAAACTGATTAAATTTTCAGGGGTATTCATCCTTTTCTCCAAACCCACTGTACATGTTCTTTAAGAACCACTACCACACTCCCCAGTTTGGTGAATGTTACCTCATCAAGGTAAGGGAAGTCAGGTAACCTCCTCACTGATCTGACAGGCTAATGTGTGGGCTAAAGTTCCAGGTGAATCCAGTGTCAGCAGGACTCAACTACAGCTCTGAGATTGAATTTCAGAATCTACATGCGGCTATCACAAACTTAAGCATACATTTCTCTTTCAATCTCAAGAATCACTGTTTCTAAACCTCACAAGTTTAAGCCCGAAGGCTATTCCTCTATACTCACATAAGATACAGACTCTACTTTGTGCTTGCCCCAGATGGTTCTTCCTCTTCCTAGATCTACTTTCTCAGACTGAAGAATTATACTAACACATATAAACAGATCCCCAAAATTCAGCTAAATAGCACAGATGGGTACAGGTCTGACATAGATAGGGAGTGATATGTTTGTGGAGCAAGGTGGGAAATGAAAAAACAAAGATGAATGAACAAGATGAATAATAATGTATCTGTAGCCCTGCTCTATGGTAAGGAGAGGGATATTTGGCTTTGCCACACTAATTCACACAAGCTTTCAAAGAAAGCCAGGCTAGTCAATCTCTAGCATGAGGAAATTACAATATTTATCTCTATATTTAAGTTTCTCTGACTTTTCCCCCCTATATTGAGGTTTGAATTCCTTGTGCTTCCAAGGCACACTTTACCACTTGAACTATGCCCCCTTCCCTTTTTGCTCCAGTTATTTTTCCAATAAAGTCTTACTTTTATGTTGGATTGGACCATAGTTCTACTATTTATCCTTCCCACATAACTACAATGACAGGCAAATGTCACTTTGCCCAGCTTTCACTGGTTGAGATGGGCTCTTGCAAAGTTTTTGCCAGGGCTGACCTCAAACTGCTATCCTTCCAATTTCTGCTTTCCAAATAGCTAGGATTATAGGCATGAACGACTATACCCAGTCATCTCTGAACTATAAAAGTAAGTTTTATAAGAACACTCTCTAAGATTTGAGCCACCATCCTAAGAATACTCACCAGAGGAGAGGTGATCTCTGACTTGGAAAGTCTTGAATAGGTACTTGTTCTAAAGCTGGAAGAACCTACATTCATATAGCCATTTCCATTATTTCCTTTGGTGCAACTTTGCATATCCAAGGCCTCCTACCATGGCAAGGATCCCTCTAGTTTTTTACTGCACCATTTACCCACAACATGTAGTTATCTGGAGCAAAAGGACAGTTTTCAAGGTACTTGGGCAGACCCTTACCTTCCAGTGCATATTTCATGTCTTGGGAAAACAGATGCCACATCACTTCTGCACTTACTTTTCCCACATTCAACTCTTGAGGAAACCTGGATGGTGGGAGAAAACAGTTAGAGAACAAGGTAAGAGCCATTTATTTGTTCCGACTTTTTCTAAGGTGCTTAGTTCTTGGAAGTCATATTGAGGAAAAACTAGGGAAATGAGCTAGGCTCAAATGGAGAAAAGGGGCCCAGGGTGACAAGTAAGGATATAGGGGTCCACTTAGGCATGATGGGCCCAATGGGGAGAATGTCTAGAAGGCAAGGCATTGAGGGTGAGAGGAGGGGAAGGTTGGGACAGGTCTAGGTAAAATAAGCTGAAGGAGGGCAAAGGACTAGGCTTTAGGAAGGCCCACTTTATTCAGAGTGGACAGACACATGCACACATAGTCTCTGGATCTTCTGGGGGTTCTATAGTAGCCACAGTCCCAGAAGCTTCTCACTCCCGAGAGGCAGGCTCGGTCAGGCATGCGCCCTCCATTATATTTCCACACCTGTCTCCAGAAACAGTTACCCAGACAGATACAAGGGACAGAGGGACAGATGGACGGACAGTTGGAAGAGGTGGCACTGCAAACATACAGAGATAGGAAAGAAAGAGGCTGTTAGACAGAGAGACAGACCAATCACTGAACAGACAGGATCAAGTAGAGTGATACTCACTGGTTCAGAACAGGTGTATAGGAATTCTTATCTTCCTCTATGATTGACACAATGAGTGTAATGAGTTTGGGCCAGAAATCTAGGTTCTGAATGCTGGGTCCTTGTTCTTCTGGAGGTAGCTCCTGATTCTTGTTCCAGAGATCAATAAGAGAGAGACACAGTAAGTCAGGAGAGAATTGGAAAGGATCTTAAGTCTTTCTCTTTTTCTTCTCTTATACATGCTGCTTCCTCTTGAATCAGAGACCCTTTCAGTACTAGAAACTGTTTTCGACAAGACTGCCTCTATTCTTTGAGAGGGAGGATAATTAAGAGGTCCTTTATCCCTTGAGAACTTCCCTCCCCAGCTTGGGGCACTGATCTGATGAGGTTGGTCAGCTAGGAGTTATACAGAATCTCATTTTCCTTACTTCTTCTCTCAGTTGCTATGGGTATATTCCCTGACTGAAATTAGCACTGTTTAACCTCATTATGTAGGTCTGATTCCATGTGACCCACACAGGTTGCCCTTCTCTTGCAGTAGTGTTCTTCAGATTCCTTTCCCTACTTAGCACTCAAATACATTCCAGCTCTGAAAAGCTCCCTCACATTCTGCTACTGAACAGACCTTATGTGCATTTTGGCCTTTCAGCAATATAGGACTTCCCTGCACTTCCTGAAGTTCACTTGGGAGAAGAACTGAACTTAGAAAGCTATTTAGCTAGCTGGACAAGAAATGACTCTGCTTAAGAAGAGGCAAGGGAAAACAATGGTAGATTTTAGAAAAAGAGGAACCATTCCACATTTAGATTCCATACTAGATAAGCTATGGTCACCACAGACATTGAATTAGACATTATCTCCTATTTGTTTAAAAGCAAAGGTGAAACATGGTCTCCCTGATAAGTGGATGATAAATCCAAAATGTTAGGTGATATGACAAAACTAACAGGACTTAAGAAACAAAGAACTCCCACTCATCTGGTTGAACCACTACCAAATATCCCCATGCTGCTGATCACATATATGGTATACAACATATGAGCACCGTTATATATTACAGACTGTGATAGACAATTTGCTCCAGGAAAGTTAGAATGAACTTGTGACTTTAAATGAGCATCATTATTCCACAATACTGTGAATTTCCGGAAATTAAGTAATCACTTAATCACAATCAAAAAAAAAAAAAAAGAACCTTGGGGAAGGGAGGGAGGGAGGGGATGGTAGGGGGAAAACAATGGAGGGGGTAACAATGTTCAAGAGGAAGTGTACTCATTACCCCACTCATGTAACTGTAACCCTCTGTATAGTATCTTTACAATAAAAAAATTAAAAAAAAAAAAAAAAAGCAAAGGTGAAGCTGCCTAGAGGTACAGGAATAGTGCTTGGGTGTGGATGCCTACATTCTGTGACTTCTACCACCTTAATATCACTTAAATGAATCTTTTCATTTTACTTTTTCTGGCACAATCCTGACTGAAGCTCTTGTCATTTAAGGATCCCTTTAGTCTTTAAATCTTTTTTGTTTAGTTATTTTTGTTTTTGTTTTGTTTTGAGACAGGATTTCACTCTGTAGCCTAATCTGGCCTTGAACTCACATCTTCCTGCTTCTTCCTTCCACATGAGGATTACAGTGTGTACCACCAAAGATCTCCTTGATCTTTGAATTTTAATCCAATACCTCTTACAGGAAATTGTCACTGATTTTTCTATAAGGAAAATCTCAAAGTGCTACTCCTCTGCATAAAGCTCTTCAGTGTCCTTCAATGCTCTTCAATTAAGCTCTACAAAATGGTCTTTCAGAAAATGACCTCTCTCTCAACCTCATGCCCACCCACTTTGTGTCGCAGCAAGCACCAACTCACAATCACCACTGACTGTGGTGCCAGGTACTCTGCTAATAATAATTTGCATACTTTATTTCAATTGATCCTCATAATAATTGTATGATTAGAAGTCATCACCTAAGGACAGCAAAGTTATGTGGTTTGTCTAAAGTTATGTGGTTTATCTAAAGTTATGTGTCTGTAAATAGTAGAACCAAGATTTGATCCCAGATAATAATCCCAAATCTAATGGTACAAATGCCCTTATAAAAAAAAGTTTATGGCCGGGCGCTGGTAGCTCACGCCTGTAATCCTAGCTACTCAGGAGGCTGAGATCTAAGGATTGCAGTTCAAAGCCAGCCTGGGCAGGAAAGTCCATGAGACTCTTTATCTCCAATAAACCACTAGAAAACCGGAAGTGGCACTGTGGCTTAAGTGGTAGAGCACTCACCTTGAGCTGAAGAGCGCAGGGACAGCGCCCAAGCCCAGAGTTCAAGCCCCAGACTGACCAAAAAAACAAAAAAAAAGTTTATGGCTGGGTGCCAGTGGCTCACACCTGTAATCCTAGTTACTGAGGAGGCTGAGATCTGAGGATCACGGTTCAAAGCCAGCACGGGCAGAAAAGTCTATAAGACTCTTATCTCCAATTAACCACTACAAAACCAGAAGTGGTGCTGTGGCTCAAGCAGTAGAAAGCTCGCCTTGAGCTGAAGAGCACAGGGAATAACGCCCAAGCCCACAGTTCAAGCCCCACAACCGACAAAAAAAAAAAAGTTTATGTTATCCTAAACTAACATACTCATGCACAATTCTGTGTCTCCAAACATTTTGTTTTTACTACATGATATTCATACCCATGTTACTACCGTTTCTTTAGTTATTCCTATTTCTTCCTCAAAATCTTCTTGGAGTTTCCCCTGATATCTCTATTCTGGTTAGTTGCCTTTCTTCTGGGCATCTCAAATGCTCAGTTTGTTAAAGATTGGATAGGCAAATGAATAAATTAGGTCAAAGAATGAAGGTCAGTAGATGGAAATGCCAAAAACAACAACCACCAGGGTTTACTACAGTGTAAGTATGGAACAATAAGAAAATGAGATTGAGAGGCTTATCAAAATAGTAAGGCTAATAAGTAAGAACAAAATTAGTTCATTTGCAGGGAAATGGATAGACCTACAACAAATCAAGTTAAGCTAAGCCAAGATCATAGACACAAAGGACATGTGTTTTCTCTCATATGCAGAAGCTAGATCTAAAATACACTGGGACATGATAAACTGTATAGGATTCTAGGTATCCACACACAGTGAGGTCAAAGGAGAGGAACACAAAGGAACTCCAGGTAACGGAAATGAGGTTTTATTCTTTGTTGCTGTTTTCATTTTTTCTTATTGTCTTGTTTCTTCATTTATCTGTCTTTGGAAATGCAAGGGGGTACGGAAATAGAGGGACAAAGGGTAAACAAATGCAGCGGTAGTATTCACTAGACAATATGTTGAAAATGAGCTAATCAACTTGTGGGTGGGAAGGGGTGGGGAGGGAAAAACTAGGAGGGAGTAAGAGAAGGGGTGACATGAAATGAAAATGTACTCTTTACATGACCTATGTAAATGCAACCCCTCTGTATATCACCTTTGTAATAACAATAAAAAATTTAAAAAATACTAAGGCTGAAGCAAGTTATTGAATGGTTTGTAAGCCTTATTATATTCTCCTGCTTGGGCAGAGACCAAATATTCAAACAGACCCCTGAGCATAGTTGAAAAATCAAAGATGAAAAAAAAATAAAAAAATAAAAAAATAAAAATAAAAAAAAAGAAAAATCAAAGATGAAAGTGTCTTTTCCCAACCAAAGAGAATCCATAGATGGTTGAAAGAAGCTCAGTATGTAGCAAGCAAAATAAAGGCTCCAGGAAAATTTCTCATGGACATCAGAATCAATGGAAAGTTATATAACCTTAAAAGGAAAAACTGTTAAATATTTGGCTAGCACAAAAAATATGTTTGGGAATGAGCACAAAAAGTACATTTGGGAATGAGAAAAGGCAGCATAAACAAGACTTTATGAAGGTGGTTCCAGAAAGCATTACAGATTGTATGTATTGACTCAAAGATAGAGGTATAATAGATTCTTATCATTTTATCCTACTGCCTTTCCAGGTCTATCTCAAATATTCCTTGTTTTATGTAGCTTTCCCCATTAATTGATCAATAGTGACTTTATCTTCCTTAGAATCTCCTAAGTCGCATCTCCTTTTTAGGGCCCTTCTAACAGACTATTTTGCCATGAAATTATAGACTTACTGAAGTGGCATTGTTGCTTTCCTTAGACCTGACCTAGAGTATTCAACATATATTTGTTGGATTAAAGGAAAGCTATGCTTTAATGATATTCTTGTTTTTGTTTTTGTTTTTTTTTTGGGTCCAGTCGTGGGGCCTGAACTCTGGGCTTGGGCACTGTCCCTCAGCTCTTCAGCTCAAGGCTAGTGCTCTACCACCTGAGCCACAGCGCCACTTCCGGCTTTTTTCTTTTTGCTTATGTGGTGCTGAGGAATCGAGCCCAGGGCCTCAGGCATGCAAGGCAAGCGCTCTACCACTGAGCCACCTTCCCAGCCCCTTTAATGATATTCTTAAGAAAGGGATGGTAGGGGAAAAACAAAGGAGGAGACAACAATGCTTGATAAGAAATGTACTCTTTACTTTGCTCATGTAACTTAACCCCTCCTCTGTACAGTATTCTCACAATAAAAAACTTATTTAAAAAAAAGAAAGGAACTAAACTGTAATTGGACAGAGAAAAAAATCCTGACTTTGAAATGAAGGGAGGAGTATATATTATTAGAAGGAACTAGAAAAAGTGATCTATTAAGTCACTAGATACCAAATTAGGATCCTAGCATAAAACAGGTAAAATGGCTCAGCCTCACAGAGAGGGTCACTCTTGAAAGTCAACTGGTTAAAATATTTCAGAAGATTATGCACATAGAGAGAAGTGATTAAAAGGAAGAGTTAAACTTTCCCAGCCAGAAGCTCAGAGATAGCTACAGATCTGAGAGTTAGGCAGCATGGTATTCATAGGGATCCATATAAGTCAGAACAAAACAAACCTTGAGCCTGAGAGGGACTGGGAAGGACTCGAAATTTCACTACTCAGCTACCAAACAATGCAGAAACTTATCATTGCTCTTTCTATTCTACCCAGGTATTTTACATTTTGTCCAAGGGTCGCTGTTAATCCGCAAATGTCTCACATATGAAACAGATAATCAATAGTCCATAACCCATTCACCCTTGAGAACATCAAGGACTTTATCTTGAGATCTTTTCCACCATAACTCTAGCAAAGATAAACTGAGGTTCCAGAGAGCCAGTGTCAGCTGGCCCCACCTGCTCCTAGACTTCTTACCAGCTGGTATTGGTGGCTGTATAAATCATGGCAGTTATTGAAGATATACTCATATGTAGAGTTCAAACAAGCCTTCACACAATCCTTTACCACCTGGCTGGCTCTTGGAGGGCTCTGCAGTTCTTGTACCTGCCAATTAATATGAAAAATACAGGCTCAGGGTTCTGCTCACATGGATAGGGTATCTTACTAGTACTTCCCTAAACCTGCACCAGATTCTTTCATGCCTTTTTAAGTTCCTATACCTTTCTTTGCTATGAAACTGCTAGAATAGCGGATGGGAAGAACTTCTAGTCTATCTTCATTAGCCTACAATTTATGAGTTTTCTTGAAAGTAATCTAGGGAACAGGTGTATGGAAATAGGAGCTTAGTGGTGATGAATCCGTAGCCTCAGACTATTCTCAGTGACTCTTATTGTCTGTGTTCCTGAGACCAAGTTTTCAGCCCAGTACTAGCCAGCCTGGCCCATCCTTACCTTCATTCTAAAAAAGGTGATGCTAGTCAACAAATCCACTGTAGATTTTAAATCCTGAAGCCTCTCAGGGCTTCCAGCAGGGAAGTTATTCTGTTGCAAATTAAATAAATGTGAGATAGGATCAGAACAATATGAAAACTTTTCCTGCCAAAACAATGAAATCAAAAGCTACCCTGACATCCTCACTATAATTCTACTTCTCAAGCAATATGATCATTTTGTTCAGTTCTCCCCCCCATCCCCATGAAGATTCTCCACAAAATGAGTTCTTAAAAATTACAATTAATTGTATATACTTGAATATAAGTGAAGTTATACTATAGATCAAATGAAGATAGAGTACCCATGTTTTTCATATACCCTAGCTCTTCTAGGTTCTAGAGCCAATAGATAGCAGAGCTCAGTAAAACTTCTTTGGAATGCATTCCTAAGGATTTTGGTACGTGCCTTACTTTATTCCCTTAGGCATAGATTTTAGGGGGAAGCTGCCATGGAGAGCTGAAAGGAAACATTGAGCCATGAGCCATTTGGTCAGTTTTTAAGCCTGCAGATAGCTATGTATATGCATTATTCATATAAATGGAGGACATGGAAAGCATACAATGAAAACTTTTTTTTTACTTTTGATCTTGTACTTAATTTTTAATATGCATATATTGTCTGTTCTGGAATCTCACATTTTAAGTAAGCAATGATACCAATCTATGAAGATGTAACTTAGGAGCTAAGAAACTGACCATTTCCTTATCCTTTTCACCTCAGAGACCCACTGCCTTACTACTACTATTTCTTCCCTCCATGATAGAGAAGGACATAACCTCTAATACAATTTACTTGCCAAAGGCATTATACTCTTTTATCTAGATTCTCATACTTCTTTTTTTTGGGGGGGGGGTCCAGTCATGGGGCCTGAACTCTGGGCCTGGGCGCTGTCCCTCAGCTCTTCAGCTCAAGGCTAGTGCTCTACCACTTGAGCCACAGCGCCACTTCTGGCTTTTTTCTTTTTGCTTATGTGGTACTGAGGAATCGAACCCAGGGCCTCATGCATGCAAGGCAAGCACTCTACCACTGAGCCACCTTCCCAGCCCTCATACTTCTTTAGAAAATGAGAATAGTATACAAAATAGAAATGTAACTATTTAATTTTTAAAATTTTTATATTTATCTTTCCTAAGTATCTAATTTTTAAAATGACACTTTTAGAAGAGATTATCTTCAGTAATCTCCCAAGGGAAAATGCCATTAGAGAGTTTGGCAGAGTAACAAATGGTTTTGGAAAGCCAAATTTCTATTAAAAACAGTCACATCTGCCACTTATATGTTTATATTCCTTGAAGCTAGGAAAATCACAGGTGACAGTGGCAGTAGTCAGTCAGGTAGATGTGATGACAGGTCAATTTTCTTTGTCTTTGATATTATAGCAAGGATGGGCCTATGCCTCCCTAGACTGAGCTTGATATAGTATCCCATTCCACAGCCATATCTTCACTTACTCTGTATGTAGAGAGGTCAATCCGCAGTGAGTTGTGGAGCTGGTCCAGCAGTTTAACAAATCTCTCTTTCTGAGGATTAGAAACAATAGGGAAGAGAAAGATGACAAGTTTCTGAGCCCTCTAGACTACAGCAGAAACTGAACTACTTCTTTGTAAGTATAAAAGATACAGAGAAGACATGTGGCTGGCAATATATCCTATACAATTCTTGTCCATTGCAAGAACAAGGAAATAAGATAGGTCCCATTTCTTAGCAGCTCTGTCTCAAACTTGGAAATCTTTTCACACTGACAAGGGGAAAGTCAACTCCCTAGGAAGGGAAATATCTCTTTCTATACACACTTCTCCATCTCTTCTATATATGCATCTCCATCCCTTTGTGACTATAACTCAATTTAATCAGATAAAAGGGAATCCAAACACATTTTCAAACTTGCTTCTGAGTCTGTGCTACTTATCCTTGGGCTTATCCTTGATTTATCATCATTATAGACATCTAGCAGTGATGATGAGAGGGAAAAATAACAATGCATTTTCCAGTGTGTGGACTATTTTCCTTTTCCAGGGTGTATACTTCCTTGTATTGGTCAGACAGACATGAAAGATCTCTCTTTAAACCAGGAGTAGGGAGCCCTTTTTCTACTTATATATCAAAATATTAGAAAAAAATAGTCAGGGCTATTTGTACATTTATAACATCATTTGTGGGCCATGAAAATTACCAATACAGGAATATGGCCATGAGTAGCCAACAAGAAGCAAACAAGAAGCATGTGTCTGTCCCATCAAGAACTTTATATAGCCTGAGGGTCAGACATTCCCTACCCCTGCAAGTTTAAACCAAGATGCACATAACTTTCCTTAGTGTAGATATTAAATGTGGAGCTCTGGACCTGCAAGTTGTGCCTTTAAGATTGCTATGTAGTCTTAGAACTTATATACTAGGAAGTGGCACTGTAGTTCAAGAGGTAGAGCGCTAGCCTTGAGCTGAAGAGCTGAGGAACAGCACTCAGGCCCAGAGTTCAAGTCCCATGACCGACCAAAAAAAAAGAAAAAAAGAACTTATATAGTAATTATATCATTAGGTACTGACTAAATCAATGCATAACGGGATAAGACAAAATGGAACCAATATTCTACTGACTTAATCAATTATGTTAATTCATCTATGTAAAGATTTCATCATCAACAACAAAAGCAGGCCCCAGAGGCATAGTAGATTGGGCAGATATCAGTAATTTTAAACCTACAAAAATAAATAATTTTTATGGTGTGTCAGAAATGTTTCATTCATTTTATATAGAATTCTGCATAATGTCTCAACCTCTCAGCTACCTTAACACCAGGAAGTATACACCCTGGAAAAGAAAAATAGTCCAGACATTGGAAAAGGTTCAGGATACACTGGCATCTTGGCTTAGACATCAATCTCATATGAGCCTAAGTGGAATAGAGAGGCTGAATAATATTAAGATCTGTAATTGGACCTGTAAGACTGAAGGACATTTTTACTCAACCAAATTGTTGGCCCAAAGAGGGTCTGCCCAAGCAGCAACCCTTAAAGCCGTGGTGCTACTATTTACCAGTGTCTGAGAAGAATCTATTAGTAGGCTACATATCGATGAAGAAAGAAAGTTAATCTGTTAAGTTTGTAACAGTCAAGTCTAAAGAGCCATCCAGAACATAGCAAACTTTTTAACTGATAACTAATATGTACATATGTGTTTCATCACACTCACCCCAAAGTTTGAGGCTGCAAAACGATCAGATGCAGAGACATTGGTGGAGGCAGTTGTGTGGGCATAGTAGGCATTGATGTTGGCCAATAAAGTACTCATCACGGCTGGCACACCAGGACACATATATTTTGATGACAAACATGCAAAGTGCCTGAAAAATACAGTATCTTCATTCTTAAAGACTTTGTACCCGGGCGCCAGTGGCTCACGCCTGTAATCCTATCTACTCAGGAGGCTGAGATCGGAGGATCACGGTTCAAAGCCAGCCCAGGCAGGAAAGTCTGTGAGACTCTTATCTCCAATAAAACCACTAGAAAACTGGAAGTGGTGCTGTGGCTCAAGCGGTAGAGTGCTTGCCTTGAGCTGAAGAGTGCAGGGACAGCACCCAAGCCCAGAGTTCAAGCCCCACAACAGACCAAAAAAAAAAAAAAAATACTTTGCAGGCTTACAGAAAAAAACAAACAGAGATCAATGAAGCACAGTCAAAGCAATAGCTATCCAATAGTTACACAGGGATGCTTCCTGTATTACAGATCCAGGCACAACCTCACCAACAGCCATATCTCCCAGAAGTCAGGAGTTTGTTATGTGAGTCTTGGCAACTCCAGAGAAGGTATTTTTCCCTACAGCTCATCTGCCATCTGACTCTCAGGCCAGTCTAAGTCAGCCTGTCAGTCATGCACACATGTACATGAGTGTACTCATTTATATGAGCACATGCATGTCCTGTCTGATCTGGGCATGTGCATCTTTGCATACTCTTTTATGCCCTATTCCTTTCCTACTCTTGACCTTAAACAGATAAAATAAATACTTCCTCCCTAAGTTACTGACAAACATTCACTTTCTATAAACACTGTCTTTATCTTAGAAAGAGCATAGATCCACACACTCAGTTCAGAAGAAAAAAAGGAATCAATAAACACTACCTGACTAAGCACTTGTCTGCCATAATATGTGCCCCACTTCATTAGTCTTCCCAAGAATTAGTAGTCACTTCCCAGATCCCTAGGGGAGCCTTACGTCATGGCCTGGTATATGGACTCGATGCCATAGCGCATGGCAAACTCATCCACAATTTCTTGGGCTGTCTCATCAAAGTAAACCTTCCATGCATCATCTCCTCGAGCCTCAGGGATCCGGACTACTCCACTGCCTTGAATGTCTGTGAGGAAATGGAAAAGGTTCTGCAGAATATAGAGCAAAGAAAAGGAAAGCATTAAAAAAAGAAGAAGAAAGAAAAACAGCCAGGAATGGTAAAGCATGCGTATAATCCCAGCTATTTGGTAGGCTCAGCAAGGGTTGTGAATTTGAGACTAGCCTAGGCAAAGTTAGTGAGACCCTGTCTCAAAACAAAATTAAAAAATAAAGGGTTGGAGGAATCATTCAAGTGGTAGAGTATTTGTCTAGTAAACACAAGGCTCTGGGTTCAATCCCCAATACCACAGGGAGAGGAGGGAAGGGGAGGAAAAGAAGATAGATAGGGAAGGAAGGAGATAGGAGGAAGACAGTGAGAAACTGAAGGTAAAGTTCAGGAGAATGTAAGATTCTGTAGAAACATTGTCTTTAAAATCACCGCTCAGTTCCTCCTATTGCCCTAGTAGGCTGTTCTCACACTAATGAAAGTGAAGAGTTTGAGCTCAGTCTCTCCGGCTGTCCAATGTAGCACAATGAGCCAAGGATAAAACAAAAAGAGGTTCCAGATCTCCAGTCACCTCACAAGCAACCCTGCTTATGGTCAAGTGTCCTTTTCCGCTTTCTTCCTCACTACCCTCCTTGCCTACACCCACCTGCAAACGGCTTGCTCACCTCATGGAGACATGTATACTGCACATGGTATGGGGCTACCTTCTCCTCTCCTTTGATCTCCACACTGATTTGTAGTCGGATAGCCCCTGAGACAGCTGACTTGTCTGTCCTTTTCTCTAGGAACAAAAGAAGACTGGAGATTGACACCAATGCAACTATATATGGTACATCTGTAGACAGTCACTCTGTACAGACAGTCCATCCTGGAAAGAATGGCATTCAAGGAAAGAATGGCACCCACCCAAATGACCACATACTCCATAAATACTCCTGTACTGTCTGAGTGGGGGAACAGGAGTGCTAAAGGCAGTCGTGATAAAGATGAAGACTGAAGGGCCTTCTATAGCTGGAGAATGTGCAAGCCTGAATGAGTTATAGCCACCACCACTCGTCCCTACTCATGGCCAGCTATCTAAAGGTAAGATAGGCTATGTATAGAAATATGCTTTACTGATTGGCATTTTTGGTAAATAGAAATTTTCCCAGTCCCTCTTCATAGTCTCCCTCATAAACAACTTTTCCTGGTTCAGTTTTCTCACCCAGATTGTACCAGACATCCATCTCGCCACTCAGTGTCCGAACCTCAATGATAGTTTGGCCGAGAAAATCATCAGACTCTCGCTTTAGCCGCTGTTTTACTTTGGACTTGATATCATCATCTTCATCCCACACACGTACCTTAATGCGGTCGGAAGAATTGTGACATTCACTGTGAGAGAATTAGGCAGACTTTGTTAGGGACAGATCCAGCATAATTCACTCTAATTACTTCCAATTTCCTCACAAAAAGCTTCATCAACTATACTTGAAAAAGGAGGAGGATTCAGTGGACAGTGGTGTTAAAATTCCAAATGAGTTAGGCTATTCCAGCAAATGCCTCTCCATTCTTTAGGGGTGAGGAGAGGAATAAATAATTAGGGTCAGTTCTGGCTTTCCTATGCAGCTAGCTATACCAGTAATACTACAAGCTGATACACAGAGCTCCACAGAGCTCCAGGCAGCAATTGCTAGCTTCCTTTTCAGAATCCGCAATATAAAGTCAGAAAAGACTCAAGATATTCCTAGTATGTCCAACTGGTCATATCTGCTTAGCTTTCTAATTTCTCCATCTAACTGTGTTGGTCAATTTCTATTACACTTCACTATATCCTTTTTTTCTTTCTCTCTTTTTTTTCCTTTTTCTTTTTTGGTCGGTTGTGGGGCTTGAACTTGGTCTGGATGCTATCCCTGAGCTCTTCAGCTCAAGGTAAAGCATTCTACTACTTGAGCCACAGTGCCACTTCTGGTTTTCTGGTGGTTAATTGGAGATAAGAGTCTCATGGACTTTCCTGCCTGGGCTGGTTTTGAACTATGATCCTCAGATCTCAGCCTCCTGCGTAGCTAGGATTACAGGCGTGAACTACTGGTGCCCAGCCAACTATTTGCTTGAATGGCCATTTCCTCTCTGGTATTTGCTTTGGAGAAAGGAATTGTCAGGTCTCCTGCATGCTAACCTCCCTACAGTTATTTTCTGGATCCTGCTTCCTCACTCAAAAGTTGAACTCAATAACTCCGTTATATTAACTGCTCATTTCCCTATGTTCTTTTTTTTTTTTGTCAGTCGTGGGGCCTGAATTCTGGGCCTGGATGCTGTTTGTTAGCTCTTCAGCTCAAGGCTAGCACTCTACCACTTGAGCGACAGCACCACTTCCAGCTTTTTCTGCTTATGTGGTGGAATTGAACCCAGGACCTATGCATGCAAGGCAAGCACTCTACCACTGAGCCATCTTCCCAGTCCCTTCTCTATGTCCTTATCTTTCCTTATTCTATTGAAATATTATAGTGTAACTATTGTTCTACTGAAAATAATAGACAAATCACAAATTAGTTTCTTGAAAACAGAAATTGAATTATTCAGTTTGAGAAAAAAAATTATTATATACATAATAGTAATATAGTAAATTATTCGCTACAAGTACACAAAAATGGCCACATACCAGTTCATTTAAAATTGGTCATAGAAGACCAATTCATATTCATAGGAAAACATTCATATTCTTAAAATAAACAGGTGCTTCCAGTGGTAATTGTTGCTCTGGACTAGAGATTAATTTTATGTCCATTCCCTTCTACATGGGTTCTTCCAGGAGCCAACAGAAGATAGGTAAACCAGTCTGATCAGCTGATTCAGACCCAAAATCTTGATTCGAGGCACCTGGATTCTTCGGATAGTATTCAAGCTTTTATCTACTTTTCAACAACCATCTTTCTACCATAGCTCTAAGAAAGTAAGGGGGTGGAAGTAAAAGTTTGGGTTCTACAGGAAGAAAAACTTCTGGAGAATGGAAGTGTCTCTAGATCCCAGATTTCCATCTTCAAGCCAGAATTATCCAATAGTAAGATAAGGACTTTGTTTTCTCACTCCTCAGAACAGCTCAACCCTTCCTAGGCAGGGTGGAAGGCCAGGGAGGTAAAACAGGGTGGTCAGTTCTTGGTCTTGTCACTGAGTGTAGAAAAACCTTCTTAATGCTGGTTAAAAAACAATAATGTGGTGATCCTATGTCCCCTTAATAAGCCTAGTTAAGAAAGGGCTTTGGTAAATGCCCAGAGACAGTATGATTGTTGCCCAAGTAAGCATTTAAAAAATGAGATTTCTCCACTGCCTTTTTCCAATATTTTCTGGGTTAAGCCAGAAAAGCAGGATGTAATACAGCTTCCAAAATACACACTGTCTCAGGTAAGATAAAACCCTCTATGACTTACAAATGGAACTTCTCCTCCCAAACAGGATTCAAGTTTCCAAAAATGGTCTTGGTACGTTTCTTGGTTTTGCCAACTTGCACAGTCACATAAGGGTCACTGGATCCTGTTTTGTCCTTGGCTTGTAGGCCCTGGGCACACACCACTGCAACCCAAGCATAAATAGGAGGTTTCAGAGTACACATCCAACTGAGTCAAAAATCTGCAATAGCACTAGTCCCAGGCTACACTATGGTAATATTCATAGTCTTCCAATGTTCTCTGCACAACAAACATAATCTTACTACTCTATACCTACCCTTAGTCTTAGGCCACCATCTACTTCTTCAATGTTCAGCCCAAGAATCCCATCTCCTTACCTGAGCTCTAACTGACCACTTATCCCTTACTGGATACACACATAGTTTAGTCCCACTCATCCAGTGAGTAAAATACTGGTTAACTATTTCATAATCTGCCTAACACTTTTCCCAAACCTCAGTTCTTATAATATCAAACTGTTAGTCAAGTCTATAGTGTCAGGCTATTAGCAAGTCTTTATATAAACTTGCTATAATTAATACTGTTTGAAAGTGCCAGTTTTGCTTCTCTCCAGCACCAGAATCTAAGTGAGGAGGAATCATGAACATTTGGGCCTTCCCACTTCCACTTAGTTCTATCTTCTTTCTCCCAGGTCCCTTACTTCTTCATACCCAGATGCTTCTTTCCCAGGGAAAACATAGCACTGTCCCTTCAGATTTTTGCCTGCTTACCCGTGATGGTAATTTTGGCTGACCATTTGGAGGTCCCATCTAGTACACTTTGCTTCACCGTTTTCATCTGCTGAACATGGGCAACTTTGCTCACTGTGAAGACATCCCGGATAACTTCAAAGATCTCTGGCTTATTCCGCTCTCGAATCTTCATGCGGTCCTTCATGGCCATGATAATGTTCTGGGTCCGATCCTCAGCTCCATGTTTAGAACTCTTTTCTGCAGCGCCTGAAGAAAGACCCAGAGAGTAGCATTAAACAACAGGTTACCTCTCAGACCAAAACTGAGCTAAGGAAAAGGCCCTAGGAAATGACAAGAGCAATGGAAGAAGCTTAGAAAGACAGGGATCATTCTGAGAAATGGAAAAAGTGAAGTCTGCTCTCTGGCCAGTGGAGTTCAAAATGCAACTCAAAGAGTAGCAAAATCTTGATAATGGTAATGAGGGTTCATTATTCTATTCTATTTAGACACATGTTGAAACTTATCATCAGTTATCCAATCTAAGGTCAAAATATCACCAATGGGTATCTCAGATATGAGGGAGGAGTAGTGAATGGGCAAGACAATACCAACAATCTCATAAAACTGCCAAGCATAATGAAAATCCCAGAATTCATTATGGCACACAGTTGGGTTCTGCCCTATAACTCTAGTATCTTTAATTATATCAAATAGTGTGGTATAATAAGAAATGTATGGCTTTTGATATCAATCTTGAGTTCAAACCCTGTCTTCATTACTCCTAGCTTGGAGAACCATTTTCTCTAAGTACAAATAATGATGCTTGTCTCTCAGGGTTATAATAAACATTAGTTCAGATAGTATATATGAAGTATATGCCCAGGGTCTAGAATATAGCATTAAATTGTCACTATTTCTTCCTCCTCCTCTTTCTCCTTCTCCTCCTTCTTTTCCTCCTTTCCTTCCTCCTCCTTTTGTTCCTCCTCCTCCTCTCATTCTTCTTCTCCTTCTTCTCCTCCCCCTCTTCCTCTTCTTCCTCCTCCCTCTCCTTCTTCTCTTCCTCCTTCTTCTTCCCTTCTCACACCATAATCCTTAAAGCCTTTGTTACTATGGCTTGGTTTGATGACATAGAAGAGTACTTTCCCACATGGCTCTTCCCTGCTCTTCCTGGGGTTGGGCCACAATGAGTGAAAGCTGAGGAGGAGGAGGATGTAAGGAGAAAGAAACTTGGAGCACTACCAACCTCCTGATCAGAACTTGTTTCATCTGCTTCTATATTCCTCATTCTGCCAGGGCAGTACAAATCATATATGTAACTCCCATATTCAGGCCTTGGGAGTTTGACACACTCTCCCTAGACCTCTGTTCCATCTGTTTGAAACTTCTATTCCTGGCACGTCATTTAAAAGTTCTATTTACAAACAAGGAATAAATGCTGTCTTGTTGAGGTACTAAGGCCTAAAACCTCACAAGGGTCTTCTGTGAGGCCTAGGCCTAGAACATCATAGAGCTTACTTTCTTTATTTGTTATTAGTTTCAGTCCCTGATTAAACACTCCTCTAGTCACTTGGGCAGTAAGGTCACTGTGGGGTATGCACTATATAAATTAACCTTCTGGAATCAACTAAACCCTAGAAGAAATTCTTGCTTCACGAGAAAGCTGCAGCAAATTCTAAAAGTGCTTAAGTGGGTATCATAAGACCTGCTATTTGGAAAGGCAACCCATATTTATTTAGCAGACTACCTTCCCTGGAAAGGAAAGAACTTTAGAAACAGGTAGGTGAGTCTTCAACTTTTTGCTGAAGACTGTTGTGGAGAGGTCCTGATATCCCCACTCCTCACCCTTCCTCTCACAGGAATACTCACGCTGCAGGCAGTCAGCATTGAGCAGGTCCTGGCACTTCTCATGGCACTTGACGCCACACTCACTGCAGCGCATGCCCTGCCGGGCAATGCCCCAGAGCATACCTTCACATTCATAGCAGTAGGTGGGAGTAGTAGCTGTCCAGACCTCAAAGTTGTGAGGTGTAGTACAGGAGATGGGGTAGATTAAGGCCTGCAGGGTTTTCTTATATACATGGGATTTCTGAAAGACACATACCCCATTATTCACCAGTGGTTTTATGATTCTGGGGGAGTTATCAAAACTGAGATCCTGTAGGACAGTCAGGACCCTCTTTTCCCTCCTGCAGAAAAGACATTTTAACTTGGCCCAACCCACTGTCCTGTCTGACAGACCAAAGTCTCTAATAAAGTTTGCTTTTGATCAGATAACACACATTTGACTTAAAGCTAGGCTTGAGTCTTCTCCCAGCATTCACCCTTTCTAACAAAATAGAGTATTAGACCCACCATAAAAAGCTGCAATATGAGACTCTAGTCTGGATATTGGTTACAATGCAGAAAATTGAGATCTTATGCTATTTCACCAACTTTTGAATTCTATTTAGTATGGCTATAGAAATGATTATTCTAAAGCCAGTTGAATCATACAAGCCCATGGGTCACTTACCAGCTCTTCATCCTTGAGAGAGGTACGTGTAGCCATTGCAGAAGTAATCCCTGCTTTCCGGGACTGGACCAGTGACTATAAGAAAGGCCTTGCTGTCAGCCCTGGCCATCACCAGGGACTGGCAAAGTGCTGAGGAGGAAGCTTTAGTCACCAAAGCCACATGACTATAACTTACACAATGGATTTTTACTGTCCTTCACAGTGACTTCCCTTGGCAACAAGTAACTAGTAATCCAGGTTAAGATGCAAACCCCATGATCCTCAGGGGAGGAGTCTAGCAATGTTAGAATAGTACTTCCTACAGGGTAATCTATCATCTGAGGTACTTCTTTTCCTTCACTATTCTTAGGTGTCCTATCCCACAGAAATTCCTTGTTTACAGGATGAAAAAAGAAAATGAAAGCTTAGAATTCCAGTAGAAAACAAGTTATAAGAATAAGAGAGAAACAACTCTTTCAGTGACATTAAAGAACCATCATCAGGAATGAGATTCCATGGTAATGGCTATCTACTGGAACCTCCCAATACATAATCAGTGGTGGGCTGTAGAGCCCATCAGTTCAAACAAGCAGTACACTTGGAAAACAAAAAGGCAAAGTAACCTCAGTCAAATTAAGCAGGGAAGGAAAGCGGGGATGGGTTGCCCTGCTAGCTAGGCTCTTGTGTACAGGATCCCAGGTATCTTGCAAGCCCAAGCTTTAGAGATACCCCCAGGAAAGATAATGATTTCCTTAAGTCAGCAAACACTGGGGAGACTAAAGTCATACTATCAGCTTAAACAGGAGGACCAGCTGGGTGGGGCACAAATAGTTTGGGATGTGGGCTCTTAAAAGGATGAGAAGGGGCTCTGGAAACACTCACCATGGCCTGTGCAGAGGAGAGCAGAGAAAGGAACAACATGATGTTAAAGCCCCTCAAGAGCATGAAAACTTTCAGAGGCAGCTGAGTATCTTCCCTATAGTCCAACGTAGAGAACATGTTCCAATCCCCTTTGCCTCTAACCACTAAAATCTCTCTTAAATTCAACCAATTGGCTAGGGCCTAGAGTTCCTATTCTAAGGACAGTTATGCTACAAAATGAAAGACAGGCAAGTGGAGAGGACAGAGAAGGGGAAATAAGACGTGAACTAAATACTTGCCATGGGCAAGAAAGGAAAAAACAATGAAAATCACACTGAAAAGGAGGGAAAAGAGAAAACGGGAAATAAAGAAGGAAATAACAAAGTGAAAATGTGAGGTGACACTTTCAGCCAGCTAAGAGGCAAAACATGAGTGGGAGGAAAAAGAGAAAAGAGAATGGAGGATGGAGAAAAGGAGTAGATAGGCAGAATAGAATGGAAAAAACTGAAAGAAACAGCAGAAAATAGTCCTAAGACAAGGATTCAGTAAACTCCTACAAATTACATCTAAACTTGAACTCTGAGACTCCTGGGAGGTCTGGACTCCATTCTACCCCCCCACAACCACAGGCTACAGACCTAGAAAGGGGCTGGTGGTTATCCTCAAGGTCTTGTGATTAGCTTTCATGCCTAAGCCTGTTGCAATTCTATTCTACAAATGTTTACATTGCTTCTTGATGCCAGTCATTGGGTTACCAGAGATAGTATGAATTATGTCTTAGGAAAAGGTTTTTATTTGACCTCTAGGGAAGCGTCAAGTTTTAGTCCTGCTCATTACACTTTGAGCTCAACAATCTAGATTAAGGGTTACAGGCAATTCACAGTCCAGGCCATCAATGAAGGCTATAGGGCACTTATAGGAGTTAGATGCCTATGGGAAGACTGTAGAGCCCAGCTTTACGGGCCAAAACCACAAATGTTCTAGGTAAAAGTTTGATCTACTGAAGAGTGCAGAGGTCTGGCTAGGAGTGAGGTAGAACAAGGTGCTATTGAAGCCATCATAAAGTCCTAGTAAGAGACTTAGAATGATTATAAGCCCATTATGAGCCACTAAATGGACCCGTTCCAATCTTAACAGTTTTCCAAGGCCCAATGGGGGATACCACAAGGCTACTTCCTATACTTGTGCAAAGTCTTCACTCACCAGATCACTGACAAGAGGCAGTGGCTTTTTTCTGCGTAGATCTGGCATACTGTCAATGCCATAGAGCCCTCCAGCTGGCCTAAGGAGAGAAGAAAAGAAAATATGTCAGATTCAGAGGTCCACTCTCCTCACTCTCCTTCTCCCCAGAGGAAGATGAGTACAAGGTGGCTTCTACCATGTGCCTTTGGAAAGGGTTAAGGAAGACAATAAATAGAAAAGATATAACCATGTGATGAGCAATGGAATCTGCTCACATGCTTCTAGCTAAGGACTAAAATCATTTATCCAAGAGAATGAAGCTATATCTACTTATTTGAAGATGCTTGTGTTCCTGAAGGTAAGGTAAGAATAGTGGTCAAGAGAGTTCCTGCCCACACATAGACCAAAAACACTACTTCAAAGAGACATCCTGCATGGCCTATGCTAGAACAAAGCCCACAGGAGTGGCTCTATAGGAAAAGCCTACTGTCTAGGTGAGCAAGATTAGTAAAGTATGATAAGTAAAAAGAGACCTTCTCGGGCTGGGAAGGTGGCTCAGTGGTAGAACGCTTGCCTTGCATGCATGAGGCCCTGGGTTTGATTCCTCAGCACCACATAAGCAAAAAGAAAAAAGCCAGAAGTGGCTTTGTGGCTCAAGTGGTAGAGTGCTAGCCTTGAGCTGAAGAGCTGAGGGACAGCGCCCAGGCCCAGAGTTCAGGCCCCATGACCAGCTCCCCCCCATAACCCCCAAAAAAGAGACCTTCTCAATCCAAAAGTGAAAAGGTCACCAGTTTTGCCTATCCAAGCCTTTTGAAGAAAAGGGTTTCCATAGACAGAGAAGTCTTCATAATCAAGAGGAGACAGAGAGGTGGGATAGGAGACAAAAAATACAACGTGAAGGGTGCATTTAGAAAGGAAACAGCATACGGACTCAGTCTGGCCTTGTTCTACAGACACACAATAGAGACCAGAGGAAAATGATAGACTAATTGGAGATAGCTAAAACTTTTTTTTCAGTTGGTCATGGGGCCTGAACTTGGGCCTAGGTGCTGTCCCTGAGTTCTTTTGCTCAGGCTAATGCTCTACCACTTTGAACCACAGCATTACTTTTGATTTTCTGGTGGTTAACTGGAGATAAGAGTCTCACAGACTTTCTGCCTAGACAGGCTTTGAGCTATGATCCTCAGATCTCAGCCTCCTGAGTAGCTAGGATTACAGGCGTGAGCCACCAGCGCTCAGCGATCTAAAACTATTATATCTTTACTATATTTAATTTTGTTGTTTTCCTGTTCTTCAATAAAATGTAATTAAAAAACAGAAGATATCTCCAAAAGAACATTGGTCTTATACTGAGTTAATCTAAGTTCACCTGCACTTCCATAACTCCCTACATGTCTTTTGCCAATATTTCCTCTTTGAGTTTTGGTATCATGCCTATAAAATGGGGTGAAAGGGCTACAAAAATCTCTCTACCCTTTGCTGAAACTCTGAGACTTTTTTTTTTTTCTGGTCATGGGGCCTGAACTCTGAGCCTGGGCACTGTTCCTCAGCTCTTCAGCTCAAGGCTAGTGCTCCACCACTTGAGCCATAGCACCACTTCCGGCTTTTTCTGCTTATGTGGTGCTGAGGAACCAAACCCAGGGCAGCATGCATGCAAGGCAAGCACTCTACCACTGAGTCACCTTCCCAGCCCTGAAATTCTGGGCTTTAATGAGAGGAGATAGTTAAAAACACAACAACCCATGTACTTAATTGTTTTGCTTTGGTTTGAGACAAGGTCTCTCCATGTTGCTTAGAATGGCCTCAAACTTGAGACCCTTCTGTCTTAGCTTAGTGCTAGGATTATAGATGTGTTTCCCCATGACCAGCAGTTCATGTGCTTGTTTTTAATGAGATCAACAAGTTGAAGGTGAGTTTGTACATCACAGCTGATCTAAAGAAAGAAGTCCCAGAAGAATAAATTGATACTTCTACTACATAACAAAGAATAGAATCACAAATTGGGTCAAAGCCACAAGCTAGAACAGTCAACATGTTGATTTTGAATTAACTAGTTCTGAGCTTAGAAGTTTGTTTTTAATGCAATTACCAGCCTAGGGAAACTCTGTTTTTGTGAAAGCTTCTAAAGACTAAGGTGATGGAAAGGAACACAAAAGACCAAACAAACCCCTACATGGCTCTATTTAAAAATAGTTTAGATATTGAACCCCCTTGTGTAACAAGTTGAAGCTAAATAAACAAATAAACTAATAATGATTTGGATATATTCCATTGGAATGTATATATTTTACAGTTATTAGGAGAATTAAAGTTCATGAAAAAGCAACTGGTGCCACAGTTCATAGCCAATTCTAACATCTATATGTTCCACTGAAGTCAAGAAGTTTTTTGCAACATAAATCATCTTTTGAAAAAGAAGGGACAGATTGTTCAAATAGTTGGCTCTTGATTAAAAAAAAATCACACACACATACACACACAGTCTCACACACACACACACACACACACACACACACACACACACACACACACACACACACACACACACACACACACACACACACACACACACACACACACACACACACACACACGTAAAAATGTAGGAATAACTAATACATGATCTGATTTTTTCTGGCCAGGAGTTGGAAGAGACAGCTACTAAGTCCAAATTTAGAAGCCTTTATAGGGCAAAGGAAGAAGAATCAGATGAGTAACTGGAAGTGTATGTAGGGGAGAATGGGGTTTCAGGAGGTACTTAAATTCTCTCTCAAAAAGTCAATCAGTTACAGGCAATGTCTGAACTGCTTAAAATGGCTCTGTTACAATCACATGGATCTGGAAAAAAAATGAGAATTCCTAAGGGATTTTTTTTTTTTGGGGGTCCAGTCGTGGGGCCTGAACTCTGGGCCTGACTGCTGTCCCTCAGCTCTTCAGCTCAAGGCTAGCACTCTACCACTTGAGCCACAGCGCCACTTCTGGCTTTTTTCTTTTTGCATATGTGGTGCTGAGGAATCGAACCCAGGGCCTCAGGCATGCAAGGCAAGCGCTCTACCACTGAGCCAACTTCCCAGCCCGGGATTTTTTTTTTTTTGTCAGTCATGGGGCTTGAACTCTGGGCTTGGGCGCTGTCCCTCAGCTCTTCAGCTCAAGGCTAAGGCCCTACCACCTGAGCCACAGAGCCACTTCCTATTTTCTGGTGGTTTATTGGAGATAAGAGTCTTACAGACTTTCCTGCCTGGGCTGGCTTTGAACCTCAATCCTCAGATCTCATCCTCCTGAGTAGCTAGGATTACAGGTATGAGCCACCCATGTCCGGCTCCTAAGGGATTTTTTTTGTCCTAACAGTTGAAGCCAGACTGAGTCCAGGGGATAATCAAATCATCTACATCATCAACAATACAATGTGAAGATTCTTCACAATGCAGATTCTTTTTCTAATGCCCTCATTCGTCTATATAAAAGGACTACCACCACTATGGTACAATAAACCAGAAATCAGGGGAGCTCCAAAGCTCTCTCCCCTAACCTTGGGGAATATATTATGCAAAATTCCTTCTTCTTCCTCTAGGAGTCAATCAACAGTTCTCTTCTCTGGGCCAGAGAAGAGAACTGCCAACCAACCTCCTTCCTTCTTCACAATCCAGTTTATGGAGTGACCTCTCCAGCTTGTCAGGAGAAAAGCTAAAAGCAGACAGAAGAGAGATAAAATTCACATAAAGCTTACAGAGAATCACTTACCCTTCTGGAAGCCACTGAGGCAGAGATGGGTCACCATCATCTGGAATCTTCAAAAAGAGACATAAAAAAGTTAGATTTTGGGATCTACTGTAGGTTAGGCTGTGATTAGTTTATGTCACATTAACCCAATGGTAACAACCATCCTAATATCTAAGCCAGTGACCTATCATCTACCATCCAGGGTGACAAGCAGGTCAGCCAAAGTGGCAGAACTTAGCTTCCTTCTCCCCAGTGAATAAAAAAGATATAGGGCCAAACTCATTGAAGTCCTAGAGCTACAACCACTCGAGTTTTGACAGCTGCCAAAATTCACATTTCCCTATATAAGGAGTATAGTTAAGCAATAAGACAAACCTAAGGGAAGCCCTTCTTAGGCTTCTGGACCTCACTAAAACAAAGGAGAACTTCATATACAGTTGAGTCTTCTTCCAGCCACATTCCTAAATTCCTTTAATTGCTTCATAGGCAGACCTGATATTTTTGGATTTCCCTCTCAGGTGATGACTGAAGTAGCCTGGGTACCTCAAACCTTTGCACACTGGGTATGCAAGTACAAGTCCCCTCTCTACATTTCACAAACTCTACAAGAGAGCTCAGGACAAATTAGACACTCAGGTTATCATTCTGGTGAATTTTACAGGCTGTAAGCAGTTGAAAACTGAGGCACCAAATAATTCAAGGAAGGAGCAGTAAAAGGCAAGAAACCAAAACCAAGTCAAAACAAAACAAAACAAAACCCCACCTTTTAAAATGTCTTATAGAACAAAAGCAAAACAAAGCAAGCAAATCTTTTAAGCAGTACAGAGAAGACAGCTCCAAAGCTACCAGCATTCTCTAGAGGACTAAATGGTGCCTGTTTCTCAGAAACAATAAAATGAATGTTAGTAAGTCTCGGGCTTCATATCCTTTCTTGTTCCTTTCCAGTCTTACCTCCCTGCCATCAAACTATCCTAGTACATATTAGCTCCAGAAAGGAGACAGAAGAAAGCTGCTTAGCTTTGGAAGGGGTGATATTTGGGTAGAGAAGAAAGTAGGAGAATTTGTGGATGAGGCAAGCCAGAGTAGAATAGAGGAAGACAGGCCAGGGCTAATGGATGGTAAAAAGGTAAGCAATAGGTCCAAATGAACTTTGGATTTCAGATCTTCTCAGTAAGAAAGAACACTTGTATGTGCTTTAACCAAGCCTATCTGCCTGCATCCTTATACCACCCCATCTGCCATCTGTTCTGCTTCAGAGGTTAGGATAACACCTGGAGTGAAAAAGTCAGGAACAAAAGACAGTTCATAATGGCTAAAGCAAGTGACAATGTCTCAACACAACAAATGATGGAAAACTGTAAGTCTTCTATTATTGCTTGGTGGCAGAGGCAAGGGGTGGGCACTGGAGGAGTCCTTCCTTAAATCTTGATGTCTTACCAACTAGAACTTACCTTTCCTTTGGAAACACCTAATGTGCTGGTTCTTATTTTCTTTTCAGTTCTCATAATTAAACATTTTCCAGAAACTACTAGGCATACAAAAATATGCACAAAAAGTTTGGGGAGCAATCCCAGATTATGTGCAGTTCCTGTGCTCATAGGAGACAACAGTCTAGAGAATCACAGACCATGCATACACAACATACTGAAAGAGGGAAGAGAGTAGGAAGAAGTACAGCCAAACTACTTAATCATAGATACAACCTGTATCTGAAGGAATCACAAGGTGAGCATGAATCCTGCACTTATGGCTTCAGTGCCCTGCACACCCATCTGAGAGGATTCACAGTGTTTGCCCAAATCACAAGCAAAGCAAACCCTAAGTAAATGTGCTTTACAAAGCACGAGGAGGCCACACAACAGGTCTACAGAGGCTTCTACCCACAGAAGCCAACAAGCCTGCTCAAAAGTACAGAGCACATTCACACTCTGGGTCCCAAGCAAGAGCCACAACATGTCTGTAGCAAGTTCTGTTCTTCAATACAAAAGCATGCATGCTGGGCTCAGCCAGGGGTTACAGCATATGCCAGAATCTGCAGCAACAGGTAGAAAATGGACACACACTGTGCAAACTGGGAGAAAAGGATGATAATCAGTGTCTGTGGAGAGCTAAACTAAATAAGAGTGGAAGCACACACATGCTCTATCAAATATGCATCCATGCCGGCGCACACACAAATTTCACACTGTGCTCCAGGGATGTTAGCAGGAGCATGGAGCACACAGCATGGAGCATGCACACAAACATCTTTCTAGAAAAACAGACTATCTTTATGAGCCACAGCTCAGAGGCACAGATCATGCACACGTGCGTGCACGCGTGCGCGCGCGCGTGCGCACACACACACACACACACACACACACACACACACACACACAGAGTGCTCAGAGAGCAGGGTGGAGAATAGAAAACAAAATGGGCCCAGAGAGCCAGAGGTATAACCTGAAGGGGTCCTCGCTTTCCTTCTGCAAGGAGAGAAAGAGCAGGGAGAAAAAAGGCAGAAAGGTTAGTAGATTCTGTTTTATAGCAGGGAACCCAACGAGAATGTCAGCGCACCCCAAGGTAAATGGAGGAGAGAATCCTGGGTACCTGTGCGGGCCTCAAAGCCCAGATTGCTGGCCCCTAGAATCTTAACTCTCTTTGTCTGCTTGGTCACTGACATTTAGTTTGAACTTTTCAATGGCTACTTAACCCAAAAGACAAAGTCTGCCTGAAGGTTCTACTCATCCTTTCCTTCTTTCTAAAGTAGTCCATAGTCAGGGCTGTCAGAACCACGGTACCAGGTTTGTTACTGATACTACATCACAAATAGAGGAGAATTAAAAAGAAATGAGTTAACATTCCTAATTTTTCAAGCTATTTCTGACAGACCAATGGGTCATCTATACTGACAGAATAAACTGATAACTAGGAATTCTTAAAGACAATGTAGCTCTAGAAAAATGGGTGAGAGGAAAATACTCTTCCTGGAACTAGACTTATCTCTTCCACACCTATATCCACATCTATAGTCTTTCTAATATATCCTATTCCCTTTGAATAAAAAAAAGTAGCAAGTAACACTTTAACTGACCCAATGATTCAAGTTGGAAATGTTTCTCTCAACTATATTAAATACATTCTCCATAGCATGTCACTTATTTTGAAGCTTTGTGTTTTCCCAGACTTCCCCATAATGACTAAGAATACAATCCAATCCTCTTAAGGCCATCTGTACCCTCCATGATTGAATCCCAATCCCAGAGTTTTAGGGTTGGAAGTGTAGATCAAGTGCTGGCTTACCAATTCCAAAATTTCCCTCCCTGACCTTCAGATGCTTCCCAATACATTAATGACTGCCTATTGTGTAGATCCTGCATATCCAATATTTAGTTTAAATTCAATTTGACCAAGCATTATTTTCTTCCTCCTTCCCCTTCCTCCTTCCAATATCAGAGACCTGAGATCAATCATCACCCTGTCCCCTCCATCCACTCAGGCACTGGATTCTTCCCTCTTTCTACCTCCTTCCTATCCAATCACCCAGCCCTCTATAGTCTACACCCTAAATATCTCTGACAGCCTCTCCTGTCTCTCTACTCCAAACATCCACTATCCTAGTATATACTCCCACAGTCTCTGATCTGGACTATAACAAGGAATTGTATGTTGACCTGCCACTAGACACATTCCACATTTTCTATTTCAAAAGTTGGATCAGTTTTTCTTTAATTGCATAAATGGCTTCCCATTCCTTTTGATAGTATAATATGCTTCAACATTTATATTTTCCCTGATTTATCCTTTACTACTTTTTGTGTGTCCAATGAATTTATCTATCATATCTCTGCACATCTTCCTCTCATATCTGCCATGTCTGTTGAGTGAGACAGGGCTTATTCTTCAATACTAAGCTCAAATATTATTGCCTCTATAAATTTATTTTCCTTCCTATCAAAGGCAGAATTAGGTGCCTCTCCACCATGTTACCATGATACCCATCCTACTACAATACTATGCTTCACTGAACAGTCAGTATTGTTCTTTTTTCTTCTTAATGTCATATTCCTTTATTCTTAAAGTATAAACATAACAGTTTATTTAAATACAAAATTTATTTTCTTGCAGGTAAGAAATTTTTCTGTCAATTGGCTTCTTGTAAATAAAAAATAAACATTTAAGTTATTGAACTATTATGTTTATTACTCTCAGTACATTTTATAATTCTTAAAACTCTAGAAAAAAAATCTTACATCTTGCCTAAAGGTATTGACCAGGTCCAAGTAGGCCATGAGAGGTATGCAATACTGCTCAACCCAAGGTAGTGTTCTTAGTACCGGTGGTGCAGCAGTGAATGGAAAAAAATCCCTTATCTTTTTGTTGTTGTTGTTATTGTTATTTTTGTGCCAGTCCTGGGGCCTGAACTCAGGGCCTGGGCACTGTCCCTGAGCTTTTGTGCTCAAGGTTAGAACTCTTATCTCTTGAGCCACAGCTTCACTTCTGGCTTTTTGGTAGTTTTTTTGGAAACAAGAATCTCATGGACTTTTCTGCTGGCTGACTTCAGAGCGCAATCCTCAGATCTCAGCCTCCAGAGTTATAGGCATGAGCCACTGGTACACACCAAACTCCTTTATCTTAAAGAAACCTGTATTCTAGTAGGTAAACAGACAAGAAACAATGATAGTGATGATGATGATGATGATGATGATGATGATGATGATGATGATAATAGAGGCTGACACTAACTGAATGAACATTTACCTTGTGTTTGGCACTTTATTTGAATAAGTGCATTCATTTCTCACAATTGAGTAAAAATATGTCTCTTTTGAAAAAAATTAAACCAAAGATCAGAGAGGTTAAAAAAGTTGTCCAGTAAGTGGCAACACCAAAATTCAAAGCAGGCCATTGTGAGTCTAAGATCTGTTCATCAAAAGAAATATGACACATAGTATCACATGTGATACTATGACAGTGTGATGAAAAATTCAAGTAGGGGGAGAAATACAATGCCCCCTGCTTATGGTGCTAAGAGTTGCTATTAAAATTTTATTAAAGGTTACTAAGGAAGATGACAATTAAGCAGAGACCTGAGGATATAAATAAACGATTCAGAGTCCTAGAATAAAAATATTTCAAGCATAAGATACAGCACATGCAAAGCCTGAGGTAAGAGCATAATTGGTGTGGAAGAATACCAATTTTGCAGTAAGATACCAGTTCAAAATTGCCTTTACTGAGATAGAAAATTTATTGGAGGGTCTTAGGCAGAGAAATGATATGATCTGACTTTTGTTTTATAAGTACTTCGATTGCAGGGAGAATGAACTGTAGAGGTGCAAGGTCAGAAACAACAAGACCAATTAGACCATTTCGGTCACGTGGATGGAGAGAAAATGGTAGCTTACACAAGGATGATAGTAAAAAAGGTAGTAAGATTCAAGGTCTCTTTAAAAAAAATTAGAGGTAGAGTTACGAATGAATAACATGAGAAAAAAATTAAGCTATGTTGAAAATGAACTGTACAACTTGTGGATGGAGATAGAGGGAAAAACTGGGAAAGAGCAAGGGGTGACATTGTCCAAAAAGAAATGTACTCTTTACCTGAGTTATGTAACTGCAACCCCTCTGTACATCAGCTTTATAACAATAATTTTAAGTTAGGAATGACTCTGCCATTTACTGATAAGAAAGAATATAGGAAAATTAAGTTTGTCAGGAAATTGTAGAGAAAAATCAGGAGTTTGGGCTTGGGGTATGTTAAAACACAAAATGCCTATTTGCATCCAAATGAATATGTTAAGTAGTACAGGATCTGGTGTTCACTGACATTGTCTAGGATAGAGAGAAATCTAACAGTAATTATGAAATTCATGAGATTAGAATATTATTACCTAGGAAATGTATATGGATTAAAAGGAGGTGGCATGGCTGAATCCTGGGATGTTACAGGTTGAAGAGATGAAGAAGGATCAGTAAACATAACTAAAAAGAAACAGTGAAAGAGAGAATAAAGACAGAGAGCTGTTATGGAGGTCCAATAAAGATAATGGCTAAAAATGATGGAACTGAGATATAAAGACAGACTAAAGACCAATGAAATAGAATTGGGTCCAGATATAAATTTTTATACTTACACTCAATTGACAAAAAGTGCAAAGACCAGTCAATGGTAAAAGGATAATCTTTTCAATAAATTATGCTGGGTAAAAATGAGGTTGAATCCCTATCATATATGAAAAATTAACTCAAAATGGAATAGATTTAACTGTAAGAACCAAACTATGTGTTTAAAAAAGGCTCTGTGACTTTGTATTTAATAACAGTTTCTTAGCTATGACACCAAAATCATAATCAATATCAGAAAAAATACATCCAGTTTCATTAATGCATCCTACTTCATACCCATTCTGGTGGCTAGAATTTTTAAAAAAGTACTACAAAGGATAGAGAAATTGAAATTCTATATAGACTGTATAAAGAATATGCAAACCTGTACAGCCTTGTAAAAAATGACAGTAATTCTTCAAAAAAATTAAAAGTATCTGATGCAGTAATTCTATTCCTTAGCATACACATAAAAGAAATGAAAACAGGAGATATTGATGAAGGAGGGTCATGATTTGAACCTAGCCTGGACAAAAATTTAGGAGACCAATCAATAAGCCTGGTCTAGTGGTATATGGCTGTAATCCCAACTACACAGAGGGCAATAGGTAGGAGGATTGTGGTCCAAGACAACCCAGGCAAAAACTTAAGGGCCTATATGAAAAATAACTAAAGTAGGAAGGGGTTGGGAGCATGGGATAGCTTAAGAGATAAAGCCCCTGCCTAATAAGTATGAGGCCCTGAGTTTAAACCCTAGTACAACCAAAAAAACTTTTAAGAACAAATAAAAACAAGAATTCATAAGCAGGTACTTGTATACCCATGTTCAAAACCCCATTGTTCACACATTATATTAAGATAGATGAATAACATGTGATATATGCTCAGAGAAATATTATTTAACCTTAAGGAGGGAGGAAATACACTAGTGCCAGTGGCTCATGCCTGTAATCATAATTATTTAGGAGGCTGAGATCTGAGGATGGCTGTTCAAAGCCAGCCCAGGCAAGAAAGTCTATAAGTCTTTATCTCTAATTAACCACCAGAAAACTACAAGTGGCAATGTGGCTCAACATGGTAGAGTGCTAGCCTTGAGCAAAAAAGCTTAGGACAGTGCCCAAGCCCTGAGTTCAAGCCCCATCAACGACAACAAAAAAACAACAAAACAAAACAAAACAAAAAACAAGAAAAAGCGGGGAAGGGGGGGAGCAGGGAATACTGACACATGTTCCAACATGAATGAATCCTTTTTTTTTGTTGTTTTTTTCGGTCATGGGCTTTGAACTCTGGGCCTGGGCCCTATCCCTGAGCTCTTCAGCTCAAGGCTAGTGCTCTATCACTTGAGCCACAGCACCACTTCCAACTTTTTCTGTTTATGTGGTGCTGAGAAATTGAACTCAGGGCCTCATGCATGTGAGGCAAACGCTCTACCTCTGAGCCACCTTCCCAACCCCAACATGAATGAATCTTTAGGACATATGTTAAGTAAAATAGCCAGCCATTGCCAGACCCTGGTGGCTCACGCCTATAATCCTAGCTACTCAGGAGGCTGAGATCTGAGGATCGTGTTTCAAAGGCAGCCTGGGCAGAACAAGCCTATGAGACTCTTATTTCCAATAAACTACTCAGAAAAGGCCAGAAGTGGCACTGTGGCTCAAGTGGTAGAGTGCTAGCCTTTAGCACAAAGAGGCTCAAGAACAGTATGCAGGCCCCGAATTGAAGCCCCAGGACTGGCAAAAAAATAAAAAATAAAAAGCCAGCCACAAGGACAAATTCATTCATTCATTCATTAAAGCAGTCATATTCATAGAAACAAGTAGAATGGTAGTTTTCAGGATTGGAGTTCAGGGTGAATGGGCATCTAGTGTTTAATGGATACAAAGAACCAGTTGGAAAGGACGAAAAGCCATGTAGATGGCAGTCATAGCTTGCAATTTTACATTTAAAATTGTTAAAGTGATCAATTTTATGTTACAAACAATGAGTCACAATAAATTTGTTAAGCACAAGATAAAATATTTTATGAAGAAAATCTTTATGCTTTAAGGACATCATCAAGAAAGTGAGATACTTTTCTTGAATCATACAATCAGAGAAAATAGGTATAAATAATATATCCAGCAAGAGACTTATACCCAGAATATGTAAGAACTCATAACTCGAAAATAAAGGATGGATTTAAAAGGGCTAGATATATGGCTTAAGTGGTAGAATGTCTCCCTCACAAGCATGAGGCTCTGAGTTCAAAGATTAGTACTGAAAAGAAAAAAGATAAAGGTTTTACATAGAACCAGGGGTGGGGAATGTCCAACTCATGAGCCAGACATATAAGCCTGGCAAAATCATTTGGAGCATGATAAAAACAGACACATAAACTTCCATTGGCAATTCTCTTTAGCCTATGATATTCTAATACCCAAATAGCCTTCACTAGAAAAAAGGTTTCCTATCTCTGCTAGAGAAAACAGAAAAATGGCCAATATTCACATAAAAAGATTCTTATTTCATATCCATGAGGATGTGTATAGATATAATAATTGTTGTTAATGATTCCAAGAAATGAGAATCTTCATATGTTACTCCTGGGAATGTATATCCAGTTTTGAAAAACAGTCTGGTTTTTTTTCTTCAAAGTCTTAAACATTTGGTTATTCACATGACCCAGAAATTCCACTTCTAGGAAATATTAAAGAGAATTGAAAACATATGTCCAGACTAAAACTTGAAATAAATGCACACAGTAACATTATTCATTAAAGCCCCAAATTGGTAGCAATTCTCAAAATGACCATCAATTGATATATAAATGTGTGCCCAATGAAAATTATTCAGCCACAAAATAGAGATGAAGTACAAGCACATGCAGAAACACTGAGGAGTCTAAACCATCAGGTTACCAGATGTAGTGATTCACATCAGTCATCCCAGGAGGAGAAACAGGGAAGATAATTTTTTTGAGGCTAACTCAGGCAAGAAGTCTGAAAGATATCACTTCAACCAATAGCTATGTATGAAGTATGCCTGTCATCCCAGCTGTGCAGGAAAGTAAACTGGAAGATTGTCCTCCAGGCTAGCCCTGGCATAAATGCAAGACTCTATTTAAAAATAACAAAAGGAAAAGGGCTGAGGAGAAAGTACAAGGCCTTGAGTTCAAAGTCCAGTACAACCAAACAAAATTTATAATTAATAAAATAATGTATTATGCTAAATGAAAGAAGCCAGACACAAATTGCCCATGTATTACTTGATTTATAGAAAATTTGCCAAATATCCAAATCCATGGAAACAAAGTAGCTTACTGCTTTCTAGAAACTGAAGGCAAAGAAAATTGGATAGTCACTGCTACTGTGGTTGCTTACGATGTCATAGAAATAGTCCTGTATTAGATAGCGATGTTTGCAAAACAATGTGAATATTTTTAAGACTCACAAGACTATCTACTTTTTAAGGGATTTTAAGGGCAAATGTTGTGATATGTGAATTATAACTATAAAGTTATATCTAGCAAGCATGAGGTCCTGAACTCCACCCTAGTACAAAGGAAAACAAAGCAATTAAAAGAAAAAAAGGAAATGATAATCAACTGTGTCAACTTGCAGAGTAAGAAGACTAAAATTGAATTATTGGTTTCGTGATGTGATGGTAATTTTAGGGCCTTGATCAAAGTTATTTTAGTGGAGTGGTAGGAATAAGAGAACTGAATTTTATACAATGCACATGAGAGTATGCGCCTTGCACATACCAGGAAAAATAAAAGAAGATAAACAAGAAGGAGCTTGAATTAGTGGTAAGTCACATTGGTAAGCTTAGACCCTAAAAGATCTGAAGCAGCAGAGTAAGGAGAGATGCTTTCTCCAGTGCTTTATTTTGGTTGTATCCATTGTGATACAGGATCAGCTTACTAGGCTGGGGTTACTGTTCTAGTAAAGTTCATTAATTTTGGGACTATACTGTGAAAAATCTCTATCCTATGCCATTAAATACGATAGAGATTGCATTCAGTCAATAACAGGCTACATATTTATCAGAATGTATTGTTAGCCTGAGCATATAATAGATTACAGCATCCAGGTTTTAAGTATACTCTGATGTTTGTACTATGAGAAAATCACCTAACAATGAATATCACCAAACTTAATGACAGTATTCTATCACTATGTGCTGTATAATTGTATTGGCTTCTTATATATATCATTCCTTGGATATTCTCTAACATACTATAGGCAGATCCTTCCTTTTTTTATACAAATGTAAGCACGTTTTTCTACTGTTCTTCACCATGCTTTTGTTATGTCAATAAATCTTAAGATAACCTTCCATTTGAGCATGGAACTGCCTTTTTTTTATAGCTACATGGTACTATATTCCATTGTTTTATGTGCCAACAATTTATTTAACAAGCATTTAATAAAAACTAAGGTTGTTTTCAACCCTTACTATTAAAACAAATATGTCAATTTCATGTGTGAAATAAATCTACATATATTTCTTAACATAAACCTGAGGGCTCAAAGGGTATGTATGAAGATATATATGTACATTTATATCCATATATGTATTTGTTATATATACATTTGTAATGCCTTAGGTGCTATACCAATTTACAGTCCCATCCCACCAGCATTGTATGAGTACCTGTTCCTTCACACTTTTGCCTATACACTATGCTTCATAATTTCAGTTTTGCCCTAGGAAAATTAATCAGGTTATATGCAAAAGAGGACAACCCTACTTACATTTAAAACTGGGTGAGTACAGCATATGTTTTTTGGATAAATTTAATTCTGATTGGGAGAAGAAATTTTGAAGCTATGTTTATCCATACTGTCTCAAAAACAGGTCTCTCAGTACCTGTAGTCAAAAACGATTCCATTTCCCAGCTCTCAGATAAGCAACCTTTAGCTGGAGAAGAAAGGGAATATAACTCCATGTAGGCAGTTGGGCCCTTGGGCAGAGTGAGAACTATAAGTGGCTCCTGGATGCACCAGAAATAAGGTCTGTGTTAGCAAAAACAAGACTTGGAAAGACAAGTAGTGGTGAGAAATTCCCATAGTTGCCTATGGAGTTGAGAAGCTCCATTAGCTGTTAGGAAAATGAAAATCTTACCTCAAAAAGAAAGTCATGGAGACTTTTTAAAAAAATAATGAAACGAGATTTTTTTCTCTGCCTTTCTGGTTCCTATGAGCAAATATGTCTCAACTTCTGCTCTTGCTTCCAACACTGACTATTCCTGAATATCCTAAAAGTTCTGCAGCTACAAACTACTTATGCCTAGATAGTCCTCATTCCTTTTTCTTTTAAAAAGGTGTTTTTTTTTTCTCTTGAGACAGGGTCTCACTGTGTAGCCTAGGCTGATCTCAAATTCTTGATGCTTTTGTCTCATCTTCCCAAGTGCTTGATGAGATTGCAAGTATGTACCACCATACTCTCAAAAAGTACTTTCTATAGTTCCTCCAATAGACTGAAAATCCTAAGGACAGAATGCCCAATGCCCACTGGCACTGTACTCATTTATACTGAATTATGCTGATTCATGCCATGAACCTCACTTATCATCTTATAAAATTTGCCACCATACCAGGTCCCAAGCAGTCCAGATGGACTGCCATTCCAAGACAGCTGGGAACAATCCAATTACATAGAAACTCAGAATACCTGAGTATATATCTTCTGCTGAGGGATGGTTTGCCTTTTGTACTAGCTCATGCAAAAGTTTTTTTTGCCTCAGTCTTTTCTCTCTTAGAACATTTTTAAAATTGTCGATGCACTTGCTAAGGTAGATGGTCTCTGCACACACTTGTTCTAGGCGTAGTCTGCCTTGTTTAGGAGATTCAGGCCTGGAACACATCTCATTTCCCAAACATGGGGTCAGAGGAAAACTTGGAAAGGAGTATGCAAGAGATAAGTTATTAGAAGCAAGAGAGAAGTTGCTTGGATCTTGAGGTGTGGAGGTGCCTAATCCACCAGAAACCACACTAAGCAAGCTCTCACTGCCCTGACTTCCAGGACTCTCTATGGAACAATCCTGGGCACCTCCTGAACTCCCTGTCCTAAGAAGCCGATCACTGTTCTCTGATTGGGAACCACTTTCATTGCTTTCCAGGTCCTCAGGACTTATGGACCCACTGTTATCTAGCTTCTGAAACACTCCCTGCAGAGCTGAACGGAAGTGGTGAATTGCTCGACCCAGTTTAGTTGTGTAAAACTTGATTTCCACGTCCTCACTCTCCTGTGAGTCACTCAGCACACAAGAAGACTTGTCAAAAACATCCTTAAGGACCTGAGCAGCACATTCTTCCTCTTCATTAAGGTCAATATGAACCATGTTACTAAAGGTCTCAGGTCCTACAATCATTTCCTCCATCATGCTATCAGAGCTCAAAGTGGCAAATCTTCTAGACTTGTCTGCCAAAAGGTCCTCCAGCTGTTTTGAGCTCAAAATATTAAGGCCAGCTTCACAGTCCAGAAGCTTATCCTCTACATTCACTCTCTCTGTCTTCAATGACCCAGGCAGTGACATGCGGCTCCTGGTCTCACTTTTGTTGCTGTAGTCATTTTCTAGCTTTGCTACTTTACATGCTTCAAGTTCTTGGCTGAACTGTTTGAAAAACTGGGATTTCCCCAAATCTTCCTCTTTTGAGATTAACACTAAGGTAGGATCCTCAAGTTGATGGAGGGGGGAAACAGAAGCCTCTTTCCCTGACAGTTCATCACAGCTACCATTGATAACCTGAGATGTCCCTGATGTTCCGTTTACATTCTCTGGCTTAGACACTTCACTTTGCTTTGCTAGGTTGTTATTGAGGAGGAAGCAAGAGTCTTGCTGCTCAGAAACCTCATGTTCTCTATGTTGATTCTGAGTCTTCAGCTGGTATGATCCTGTCATAGGTACTCTGTCCCCTCTTTCCATCTGAAGAACTGGTTTGTTCTGCTTTAAAGAATGTTGACTGCAATCCTGAAGTTGTTGCAAAGATAATAGAGATTCCTTTTGGGGATTCTTACAGCCTGGTAGCCAGTCTGGTTCTTCTCTGGTGGCAACCCTGACTCCAGCACTCTGCAAGAGGATAGATTTCTGCAAGATGAAGTCTCTGTGCTCTAAATGAGCAAGCTTCACCACAGTGGGCCTAGGGGCAGGAGCGGTGCCTTCCCTAAATGCCTCTCTAATGTACCTGTCACACTGCATGCCATTAACACAGAGGTGCTTGGTTAGGAAGTTGTCTACCAGTTCCATGGTATTTTCTGAATCTTGTTCAGGAAGTCCATATAGGTAAAGGATGGCGTCCCCACTGTGTATTCCCACATGGGGTTCTTGGGCCTTTTCTTCCACACATAACTTGGCCAGAGAGCTACTGCCTGTGTGCAAGCCTTCTATTTCACTCAGTACTGAGTCTACACAGCTAGACACCTCATCCACTGAGCCACGGACTTGGTTCAAGTGCTGCTGCAGCTCAGCAATCTCAGTTTGAAGACGGCTGATGCCTTGTAGTTCTCTGATAATATATTCTACTACATCACCCAAAGGCTCTCTTTGTTCACGACTATAGTCCTGGCTATGGCCTCTAGACAAAGGGGACTTGGTTTGGTTCTTTTCTGAGAGCACTTGGCAGCTTGTAGTAATGCTGGCAGATGAGAAGTCCTGAGAACCAGACCCTGAAACACAGGCAGTAGAACCCAGAGGGAGTTGGCTATTGACCTGCTTCCCACAGCTGCAAAGCTGGGCCAGGTCCCCATCTCTATCTCCACCAATGGCTAAGGCTGTTGACCCACTGCAAGGGGGCAGGGAATTGTCCTCTGGTAAGGATTCAACAGGGTCTGAGGATTTGCCCTTGATGACACACATAGTCTCTGCCTTAGCTTTATCTAGGAAAAGCCTGGAGGATCCCAAAGTGACCATGATTTCTTCCTCTGACTCTTGCAACAATCGATTCATGTTCTCCTTAGGGTCTGGGAAGGGAGGCTGTTCTCTACTTTCTCCCTTGTTTCTTGTCAGGATATGTAATAGAAATAGCCTTGGAAGGCAACAGCCTATTCTGTTCTTTTTCAGTCTGTTTCTAGCAATTATTGTTGGCTGATGCCTTGGGCTTAGCCCACAGTGCTGCCTGGAATGGCCTCATATGTGACCTCCAAACCTGGCACATATTATTGGATCCTGGCTTGATTCTTAACCTGTAGCTAGTAAAAAAGGAAAATAGTACATTCATCAGAAAGCAGTAAGATAAGTTTAATCTGTCAAGAATTAAAACAAGAATAATAAGAGCATTATCTTTTAAGACAGCAAAAATCAACCCCAACCAGCCTCCCAACCCTGGCTTTAAAGACTGCTGGCAAACAGTGTTCTCTGCTTGACTTCCCTTTCAAATACTGCTGAGAAATTAAATCAAGACTTTTATGCTCTTGTCAAATACCAAAGGCATCAGTATTGAGACAAACTACCGGGAGGAACATGAGGTAAGGTCAATGAGTGACTTATTTGAATCTTGACAAAATTCAATGCCAGTATCTGGCTTCAGGAATCAATGAACAGATATTTAACCACTAGATCTCAAATCACAAATACAATGGAAGACAAGACATGGGATATTCCTTTCTTTTCTGTTTTGTTATTCTGATGAAGACTCAAATACTCTACAGTTGATCCCTCTCTGTGCTTGCAGCAAAAGTAGCTCCCTTTGTTTAGCAACTGTTAATTTGCAATATTAAATTTGGAAAATTATTTCTACATCTAATTCCAGAATAGTATGGTATAGTCACTGTCTAGAAATTAGGTGACATTTAGCATATTTGGATCTAGAGGAGCAGACAATCAGCCAAAGGAACACATGATGATGGGCTTAGAATGAAGTCAGATGAATGTTCAGACTCAGCTTAGTGCTCTTGAACTCTACTTATTAGCCCCTCAAGGCTTGGTATATCCAAATCAATACCAGGTTCAGCTTTACTGGCCCACAAAGGATCCTTCAGGGTACTATGGTAAGTGCTTACCAGCATACGGTCACTGCTCAAGTAAGGAGTTGCTTTAATACCCTAATTGTCCTGGTGAAAGTAATGCATGGAAGACATGGAGAGTTGATTACATCACAGAGGACTCCAGGATGCTTTGATTTCCAAAACCTTGGAGGCAGACCTGCTATCAGTCTCGGCCCTAAACTCCATTCCACTGATGACTATAGTACAGAGACAGATGAAAATGTACTTAATTTGAAGTGGGAATCCATTACTTTTTTATTAGAAACATGCAAAGAGTAGGGAAGGAGCAGGGTGGAAAACATAAAAGGTATGCAGAGACCTAGAAGAAACATAGGAAAATACCAATACTCTCTGGTTCTTCTAGACTCTGAAGGTTTAGGAGAAGATATGCTACACTTACTTTCTTTGGTAAAAGGCAGTGTCTTCATTCCAAATCTTCTAAAACTCTACCTCCTTTTATTTTACTTAAATTAATCCCCAAAGAGGAAAATTGCCTTGAAGAATGCAAGCTAACTATTCTCACAACAACTCATTTTTAGGAAAAGTCACCATCTACAGTTATATTCTGTTGGCACTATGCTTCCCTAGATGAGAAACCAGAAGGACCACTCATAGAACTTGGGATAAAGATGAAGCTAACTCCTTTTATGGGAGATAACTAGGTCAAGAATCTAGAGACAAAAACTAGATGAATTCCCATTTCTTATTTTCTCATCTTTTCTCTAGCCCCTCTAAAAACTTCAACTTTACTGTCCCCAGGGACAGCAAAGAGACCCAAATCATCCATTATTGCTTTACCTCAAGATCTTAAAGAGCAAGGACACATCTAGTTTGGCCAACTTCCTCCAGCCTTCAAGGATGCTCTTTGCATATAACCTGAATTCTTAAAGTTGGGCCTGGTGTTCAGCTGCCTAGGCAGATCAACTTCCAATTCTAAAATTAACCCAAATTCTTCCTTCTCTTTTTCCACAAGTAAAAATATCTGTATTTCCAAAAATACTCCTTTCTTTTTTCCTCAGACATACAAGAATTAGGTATTCTCAATTTGGTGCTTTGACACTTGGTATTAGCCTTAAACTCTATTGCTCTACAAGAACTAGACATACCAATGAGCGTTTCAAGTTAGTCCCAAAGGAGAAAGACATCTTACTAAACAAAGATGGAACCTCTCTCTACAAATATAGGAAACCATGAGCAAATGCTACTGGAGTGAGGATCAGGACACTTAAGTGTGGGTCTCGCTTCAATAGTGTGACCTTGATTAAACTCACTTCTCTGTGTATTAGTTTTCTTACCTATAAAGTAGGGGAAGATAATTACAGAAGCATTCTAAAGGTAAATCAAGAAACTAGTACTTAGTAAACTGTAAGGCACTGTAGTGTTCTTCTTATTACCAACACAGCAAGTCCCTGAGTTGAGGAAGCATTGAAACAAATATCTAAACCAAGTATCCAATCACCTAAATGATATATTGAATGAACCATGACTTCTACTCCTGCCCCAGACTTCTTCCTCTCCCTTCCTACAGCAGTGCCTAGAACCCCATAAATAGAGTGATATCCTTTAGTCTTAAATTCTATGCTTTCTTTCTTAAAGCAAGAAAAGAGAAAATGGCCGAGCGCTGGTGGCTCACGCCTGTAATCCTAACTACTCAGGAGCTAGGATCTGAGGATCATGGTTCAAAGCCAGCCCCAGGAGGAAAGTCTGTGAGACTCTTATCTCCAATTAACCAACAGAAAAACTAGAAGTGGTGCTGTAGCTCAAGTGGTAGAGCACTTGCCTTGAGCTGAAGAGCTCAGGGACAGCGCCCAGGCCCAGGGTTCAAGCTTCATGACTGAAAAAGATGGAAGGAAGGAAGGGAGGGAGGGAGGGAGGGAGGGAGGGAGGGAGGGAGGGAGGAAGGAAGGGAGGAAGGAAGGAAGGAAGGAAGGAAGGAAGGAAGGAAGGAAGGAGGAAGGAAGGAAGGAAGGAAGGAAGCAAGGAAGCAAGGAAGGAAGCAAGGAAGGGAGGGAGAAAGGGGAAGGGGAAGGGGAAGGGGAAGGGGAGGAGGGGGGGAGGGGGGAGGGAGAGGCGGAAGGGAAGGGAAGGGAAGGGAAGGGAAGGGAAGGGAAGGGAAGGGAAGGGAAGGGAAGGGAAGGGAAGGGAAGGGAAGGGAAGGGAAGGGAAGGGAAGGGAAGGGAAGGGATCACTGGATTCCTAGCACTTCACTTGAATGTGAGGAAGACTTCTAGCCTCCTTCAGGTAGCCTGACAACATGAAGAAGGGCCAAAAGAGTAAAAGAATTAAGGCTTTTCTTTTAAGTGAGGCACAGAACTCACTTCCAGATCTTCAGGGGCCAGTTTCACTTCAGTTCAGATGTGACAATTTGTCAGGAACAAAACGAAGTTGATTTTCCTGTTATGTCAATGAAGGTCACATTAACCTGAGGCCTATCTGCTTCTCCCTCTCAGATCAACATCCTAGGTAGACTCAGCCTAGCTTTATGGACAGTCCTGCTAGTGGCTGGCTGCATGGGAGATAAATTGCATAGCCATTTTCTGTGGCCTTCTGAAGGACTGAAGGTAGAGCTATTTGGTTCCCTATTTCAATAACAAATAAGAAATTTCCAGCTACAGCTGCCCTATCACCTTTCCTTAGGTCCAAACAAAAAACATTTGTTTTCCATATTAAACAAAAAAAAACCCACCTCTCTAAACCTTTTTCTGAATTGGTAGCCACTGTCTCTCTCTGAGTCTAATTTAAAGAATTATCTATTGGGGATAAAGATTCCACAAAAGCACCAAATTCACTCAGTCATCGGGTCTCCAGGCTCTAAAGTGGGAGACAAGTTCTTTGAGATGACAGAGGATAAACTAATTACTTCACTCAGAACTCAACAGCATACCAGAAGTCAGAAGGGCATGAAGGCCAACTATGACCAAGAGACCCAATTCACCTTGTTCCCTAGCCTCCCTTTGCTACTAATGTCTACAGGAATGAAATGACAAGGGTCAAACTATAGAAGGACCATCTCATCTCCATATCAGTTTAAATAAATTAGTACCTAAGCAGTATTCCAGGTACTACACTATCTGGCAAGGAGATAAGACATAGCTTCTGCTCTCTAATATAATCAGGTTTAGAGAGAGATAGAAACATAAACAATCACACTATGAAATAATACATGTCATTGTCATAGTTGTAAAGCAAGCCAGCAAAAAAAAAAAAAAAACAGTGTTTAATTCAAGGGGCAAAGAATGGGAAGGAAGTGAGAGACAAAACCGGGAGAGGTGGGCTGGGAAGATGGCTTAGTGGTAGAATGCTTGCTTTGCATGCAGCACCAAATAGCAGAAAAAGCTGGAAGTGGCACTGTGGCTCAAGTGGTAGAGTGCTAGCCTTGAGCTGAGAGACAGGGGCCAGGCCCAGAGTTCAAGCCCGACAACTGACAAAAACAACAACAAAACAAACAACAACAACAACAACAAAAACAGGAGAGGTAAGGCTAGAGAGAAGTAAATGTTTGAGCTGAAATGAAATAAGGAGGCCTAAAAGCCTCCTTCAAACCTAGCCCTATAGTTTCCATCAATGAACTCAGTGCTGTTACTCTGCTCTATCTTGTTGGGCTATCCATTCTGATTCACTCAAAACTTCATGCAAGTAATCTCTAAACTGACCATGGCTTTGGTATTCTTTTCCTGAGGAAGGCCTAATACTGGGGGCTGGGGGGCAGGATGGAGGGGGCGGGGGAATCTGTTGCCTTTCAAGGAATATCTGCATTTGAAGAGGAACACACAGAAAAACAAAACAAATTAACAAAAAAGATTAAAGCTTTAATGATGGAAAGCTGAGAATTAGAGCAGGGAACAGATCTTTAATCATATCTCATGAGCACTGGCCTACCAAAAAACTAAGAAAAAAACTTTTCTCTGACTTGTCAAATAAACATAATTATAAATGTGACTATTCCTTGTAAAAATTGCCTGTGACCCAAATCTTGGCTTGGATGAAACAACTAGGGGCCTCTGGGAACAGACAAGTATTTTACATTTATATCAAGCAGCCGCTCAATTTGTGTGAAACAATCCCAGTAGGCAGTAAGCAAGACCTCTGAGCCCCACATGGAGGATAGATTATTCCTGGGCTGTTTGCCATTTATGTTATATGATTAATCTGGTAAAAAGGAATACATTTCTAGGGTCACAGCAGGTAGTGGCACTCTTACATGTTAATCTTTAGGAAAGAATCAATGCCTACAGGGTATCTTGTCAGGCCAGTGATCAGGGCACAAGGTATAAGGAATGACTTTAGCTAAGAGGAATTAAGAATTTAGCATGGTCATTCCTAGGACCTGTCAGGAATATGTTGTGCTGGAGCCTACTGAATAATTTTGTTTAACTATCATAGTGCTTTTCTAAATTTTGAATTTCAAACACAATAGGCAGAACAGGAACTCTAGCATCTCAAAAACTCAATTGCCCAAGTATTCGTTTTCTTTTTCTTTTCTTTTTTCCAGTCCTGGGGCTTGAACTCTAGGCCAGGGTGCTATCCCTTAACTTCTTTTGCTCAAGGCCAGGGCTCTACCACTTGAGCCACAGTACCACTTATGGCTTTTTCTGAGTAGTTTATTGGGGATACTGAGTCTTATGGACTTTCCTGCCCCGGCTGACTTCGAACTGTGATCCTTAGATCTCAACCTCCTGAGCAGCTAGGATTACAAACAAGAGCCACCTGTACCTGGCTTGCCCAAGTGTTCTTGACATAAAATTGCAGCCTTGTTGTTGTCATAGTCTGAGTGGGAAGTTCTTGCTTAGGGCTATATACTATGCTTAAGTTGTTTCTGAATTTCTACTGCCTAGAACGGGACCTAGCATAAAGCCTGGCACACAGTGAGAACTTAGTGACATGAAAAGGGAAAAGGAGTTGATAGCAGAGCTGAATTAGAATCCAGGTTTCCTTCTTTCTTATCTACTTCTCTTTCCATGGTAACATGCCACCTTCAAGTTCTAGGTTTCCTTCTAGACTGATGTCTTCCAACCTGTTTTCATTGTAAGAACTAAACTGGAAATTCTCCTCAATTATACTTACTCACAATTTTCTGAAACTCAGGACAGAAATTATCAAACTATCAATATCTGGTAAATCTCCAGCATATTAATTATCTGATAGGTATCTGTCCACTGGTAGGGAGAAGTCCTATCATGGTTCCTGTCATCCCTAGAGCTGCTCTGATGGGCCTAGAGTAGCACTAACCAATAGAAATATAACATGATCCATATATGTTATTTAAATTTTTCTAGTAGCCACAAAAAAGAAGTGATATTAATCTGAAAGGTTTTATTTAACCTAAAATCCAAAATATTATTTCAACATGAAATAATATAAAAATTAATTTAATTATATATTTGCATTCCTTTTTCATATGAAATCTTTGAAATATCATGTGTATGTTATCAGTATAGCACATTTCAAAATAGACTAAAGACCTCAATCACTCAACAGTCACATACAGCTAATGGTTACCTTACTGGACAAGTCTAAAAGGCTAGGGGACAACCAGGTAGTCTTGAAAACCTTGCAGCTACTACAAAAAGCAGGCTGTCATCTCAGTGGCAATAGAATGCTCTGTTTCTGTCACTCATCTTTTTTGCCTTTGATCCTAGCTGGAAGCAGCATCTTTCTATTTTGTGGCTGACTCAGTCCTCAAGGATACAAAGAACCAAGGATACAAAGTAATGAGACCTGAATCCCAATCTTTTCTCCCTCTCAGTCCTACACTTTCTCAGAGTCCTGTAGCTCTATTTAGCTTTGTTGTAGTACTCTGGGAAAAACTACAGGATAAACTTGACTATTTCAACAGAAGCTTCCACTTTCACATATAAGGCTCAGAGATCTTACATAGACAAAAGCATAATCTCAATGGAGCTAGATCAAAGGTCCACTAGAGGGACATGTTATAATGGTGTATATATACATATATATATATACACATATATATGTTTTGGATTTTTTGTTTACATTATTCTCATCATAATAACCCTGTGAGAGTTATAATCAGAATTTCATAGAAGAGAAAAATAGAGCTTAGAAATGCTTAGACTTCACCAAAGTCACCAAGGAAGGCTAGGATTTAAAAGTGGGTTTTCAATCTATAAAGTATAATTCATTACACATGAATTATATAAATACACATATAAATTCATGTGGTATGAGAGCTGAATTAATACATTAAATAGGACAATATAGCCCCTCTACACACATACAGACAAGGTTGGGAAGGTATTTTAAGTATAGATAAGAGGAGGAAGGCCACCTAAGTACATTTATAAACCCATGAAAGGATAGATGATCTCTATAGATGAAAGTACACAGAAGGAGAGCTGTCTTATGTATATTCATGCAAGATGAGTAAGAGTTTGTCTACATGTAATATACATTCGGGAAAGGAACAAACAGGTAACTTATAAACACATACAGATACATCACTAAGGAGAAACACTGTTTGTACACAAATATGCACATGTCCAGTAAGGTGGATAGATTATTTGTACACATGCAACAGAGTACCCAGGAGGAATACATGGCCAAAATATCAGCATACAAACAAGTGCACATGAAGATTTTACCCTAGTGCTAAGAATGCTAGTTTTCACCCATTATGATGACCCTTAGCAGCAAGTTGGCTCAAGCAGTTATGTAATTAATGTGGCTGCTCTATATTCCACCCACAAATGCTTTGCTTTTGTCCCTGCTTGTCTCCAGTCAGTCATACACTTGATACCACTTACCTTGGCTGCTGCGACCACAATAAGGGTTAAGAAAATGAAAAGAAAAAAACGAAACACATTAAAAGCACGAATTATCACGTTTTACAATGTAATTGCTGCCTTTAAGAGGAAATCCATTCAGAAGCACTTCTTGGTTTGACAGTGAAGCCACAGGATGAACTTTCTGAGCCAAGCACTGCCGTTTGCCCAAAGGACTGAGCCAAGGAGCTATTATTCTCAGTTGCACCCAGCTGGCTGGTTCCACAGTGCAAAGTTGCCGGCAGGAACAATGCCCAGCAGATATATTTCCTCACTGAAGGCGGGGCAGGAATCTCGATGCTGCAAATCTAAGAATCCAAACTGGTCCACACCTCTCTGCACAGGGCGGGATTCTGACCACCAGGCTGATGAAGACAACAGCAGCCAAACTTCAGCTGGATGTGGAATCCTAACTCATTCAATTCCGTGCTTTGAGACTGAGAGGAAAGCAGGGCAGCTCCTGCTCCTGCTGCTGCTCCTCCTCCTCTCCAGCTGCTTCCTGCATGCAACCTCCCATAGGGCACCAGCCCTCCTCACACGTTGCTGGCGCACACACCCCCTTCCCAGCACACTCACGCACACACAACCCTTGCCAACAAGCTCACTCACACACCCTGGGTGAGTCTCTCTCTCTCTCTCTCTCTCTCTTTCTCTCTCTCTCTCTCTCTCTCTCTCACTAAATATAGACTCTACTCTCTCCCTTCCCCCATTTCCTTCGTTCTTTCTTCTCTACCCTCTTTCTTTCTCCCCTATCTATCCAATTCTTTCAATATCTAGGCTACAGAATATAAAGAGAAACATAAGACAGTCTGTACTTTGGCAAGACCCTAATTCAAAGGAAAACCAAAACACAGCAAGAAACTGTTGGAGTACAATACAAAGGAGTCTTCCCTTCTACTAAAAGAAGCTCTGCCGGGCGCCGGTGGCTCACGCCTGTAATCCTAGCTACTCAGGAGGCTGAGATCTGAGGATCGAGGTTCAAAGCCACCCCGGGCAGGAAAGACTGTGAAACTCCTATCTCCAATAAACTACCTGAAAACTGGAAGTGGTGCTGTAGCTCAAGTGGTAGAGTGCTCGCCTTGAGCTGAAGGCAGGGACAGCACCCAGGCCCAGAGTTCAAGCCTCAGGACGGCCAAAAAAAAAAAAAAAAGAAGCTCTAGGTTGGTTGGGTTTTGTGTATATATATTCTGCTGTCAGTCTTTGGGAAGGTGGACAGGTAAAGTGCCCAATTGAAGTTCACATCAAGTAGTACAGTCTTCCCAGAGTACACATGAACTACAGAGTTCTGATAACCACTGCAAAATAATCCAGAAATTAGAATTTTCTCTAGTCAGTGAGTAGGAAGAAATGGGGGGGGGGGTTAGCTGAGCAAGCAAAGAGAGACCCTTAACTATAGAAGTCAAAGATTGCATTAGAATCCAGATTTCAGAACTTGGTAACCTAAAGTACTATTACATTGACCAAAAGCTATCTAAGGTTCAGGATCTGTTTGCATGCACCCAAATTTCCCCAATCTTCTTGGCCAATAGCTGCCTTATCTCCCTGGAGACTTTGCTAGCCCAATGCCTCTCACATGGTCCTTCTCCCTCATAATTCAACCATTCTAGTTAGGATTCATGGAAAAATGAATGTCGTCATCTTCATAACAACATAATGTTCAAGTATATGCAAGGGACCCTTGAAGCTATAGGCCATAAAATGCCAAGATCATAAAATATGATGCCTCTTTCCAGTCTACAACCACAAGTCTGGATTTTTTTTTTAATTGCTTTCTCTGCCTAGAGAACCTCAGAATCATCAGTATAGAGACATGATCAGCCAGTTATCTAGTGAAGTCATTCTTCTCTACTTTCCCTGAACTTGATTAAAGAAATTAGGCCTCAGGCCAACAGTGGTAGGCAAATTTGATGCGCCCAGAATGCCCAGGCTAGGCTCCCAAATCCTTTACCTGCCATATTGTGTGACAATCCAGAATAGAATGCAGCCTCTTTAGCCTAGGAATTAGGTAGTCTATGGGGACTACCTTAGGATCTATCACTGTAGAACTAACTGGTAATTCTATATGATGGATAAAACAAGCTTTTAAATTAGCAATGATTTCCTTGGCTTATCCAAGATCCTAAGGCACAAAGACTGATTTCAAAGCTATCATTTGCCTCTCTACTGCCTTCTTCCAATAACATTCCTTCCCCTTAAACCAAAGAAGAAAATTTAAACTCCAAAGAATGCTAAACATCCCATTTCTTAACCATCTACCTCATTATGCAGCCAGCACTGACAGCAGAGCAAATACCTCCTAACCCAGTTGGAGCTGGCTGGATGACAGAAGAGATAAGGGCTGACAGCAAAACTATAACCACATCTAAATACAGAGAAAAAAATAACTTGAAAACTGTCAAATTTCAGTGGAAGTCACAGCCAATTTATAGTGGAGTTTCCCAGAGTTGAGCCAGGAGAAAGAGGTAAAAGGTTTAAAACAAGAAATATGGGGAAAGCTGATTAAATCAGAATTCCTTCCCCAGCATAAGAAGCCAAGAGCAGTGAGTAGTTATCAGGTTTGGAGCTGAGCATTTTAAGATGAAAAGAAGTTGACTATCTCAAGACTGACGTTGATCTCCCAAGCTAAGACTTGACCAGTCCTATCTATAGGGCCTGCCTGAGACCCTGGGTGTTATTCTAAAGGTTAATGGATCCTGTCTTGCCCAACTGCCTACCAAACACATCCAAAGCATCATTGAAGCAGCTTGGGATCCCCAGAAAAATGAAAGGTTAGATGTATATTTAGGATACTGGGCACAACCAATTTTGCTACCTTTATAGTCTTCAAACTTCACATGAGAGCTCATTTGGCTTTGATAGCAAATTACCCTTGTATCTTACTATCTTCTCATGTTTCAGCAAGAGTAAGGGGAAAAAATGGAAAAATGGTAAACAGCAGTCAGTATAAGCTCTGAGAGGGGCTCTGTCAATCATCATTCTACAAAATATCAGATATCATATGGCTAGAGACTAACAAGCCTCCTTTGGCAAAGGTAGGTCATTTCCATTTCTTGAACCTTGTAAACACGAATGCAGCCTCTGTCACATTAGATCTGGCCCTTGGGAATCCTAGGTAAGCTAAGAGGATGAGGTGCTTCTTCAAGTAAGAAATAACACAGCACCCACCTCAGCTGGGAAACTTTTTCAGCACAAGGCTGCTTAAGAGCTATCTGGGCAGAAACGGAAAAACAGATTGGGTTAAGAAGGGAAAGGCATTTATCCAGAAGCTGTGAAATGCTCTCAACAGACATTCTCAAGGTCTGGTTCCCAATTTAAATCTTTGCAGGGATCTTTGCCTAGAGACAGATGAGTCAAGATGGAAATTCAACATGAAACACTGACACTCACGCAGAGTTGTGGGAAGGTTCAGAGCAGCAGGAACACTAAAGGGGAGCTGAATGGGTGGGTTACTCAGAAGACCACCTGGTGCACAAAATTCCTTGTTAACTAAAGCAACTAAGTGGTGTCACAGGGACATTGGAGGAGGGCCTCGCCAATTACAATTCTCCTCTCATACAGCCAATCTATGTCTCCCCACAGCCAGATATAACTTGTTTGGAAGCAAAGAACATGTCCACTCCAAACCTGGCTTTCCTTTTCAAGAATTACTACTTGATCCTAGGAGAGTCAGGACCAGCAGATGCCTACCATATACCTTATCATAGTTACATAACATGGTGCAAATGATTGGCGGGGGGGTCCCCAAGTCTATTTATGTAAAAATTAAGGAGTCAGTGAGAATTAAGAAATCAGTCTGTATTTTCTTCCCTTACCACTAAAAAAGGCCAGAAGCAACAAGAAGAAGCTGACAGGTAGATACACAGCTAAGATTTGTTTCAGGTGTAAGGAAAATGGTTCATTCTAGTGCCTTAGAAAAGTCCAGTTTCTACAGAATTATGCTGTCCCTAAACTACTCAGAAACTATATACAAACAAAGAATGATGAGCAATGGGAAGTGATCCTCTTTCTTCCCTCAGGAATATGCCACCCCAGGGGAATGATGAACCTGGCAAGAAATGTGCTGATGTGCTAAGACATAGCTGCTAAGCAGCCTAAATCAGACCCGACAACCTGCAAAGTAAGCCTAAGGAATAACAAATTGCTGACAAAGCTCAGTCCTGCAATCAGGTCAATCACTATACCTTATTAATGAAATTTTGAGCATAAAGAACTAATAAATAAAGTCATTGGGAATGTCCAGTTAAACAGGTTTTTGGCCTGTCCTGTCAAAGACTGTGGTCCCATATCATTTTAGGACCGAATGATTAAAAACTTTTTTTTTTTTGGGGGGGGGGGCCGTCCCGGGGCTTGAACTCTGCCTGAGTGCTGTCCCTGAGCTCTTCAGCTCAAGGCTACTGCTCTACCACTTGAGCCACAACACCCACTTCCAATTTTTCTGGTGGTTAATCAGAGATAAGAGTCTCATGGATTTTCCTGCCTGGGCTAGCTTTGAACCACAATCCTCAGATCTCAGCCTCCTAAGTAGCTAGGATTACAGGCATGAGCCACCAGTGTCCGGCTGGTTAAAACCTCTTAATCAAGACAGCATCTATATTACTTCACTTGCACATAACCCTGGTCAAAAGTCATAGCTTGTATACTTAGGACTAATGCAGGTCCTGAATTAGTATCTATTTAAATATGCATCCAACCAATCTACAGATGGCTTCAATCTGTATAACCAAGGGGAGCCACGGTGCCAAGTGCTGATGATTTTCTAAGAGAAACCCAATAAATGAAATTTCTTGTTTATTTAAAATTTGAAAATTCATGGAGAAGAGAGTATCTTATTACTAAAAGCTGACTGACTGACTTGATCAAATATTCCTTTTAGTTCTTTCTGGCTTGTTCTGAGGTTTGTCTTAAGCCAAGCCTAAATCTGGAGCAGTGTCTTGGCTTAGGCCTCTGTCACTATTAGCTTTTAGAAAATATAAATAGCCAGTGTGTAAATCTCTGTCTCTGGATTAATGAGAGACCCCAAGGAGGAAGTTATTTCCTACAGGATTTTCCATATATTAAAAAATATCAGGTGTTGAATACTGAATTATACACAGGAAGATAATGTAGACAGGGAAAAACAGGCAAGTGTCAATGGCTCATGCCTATAATTCTAGCTACTTGGTAGGCTGAGATTTTAGAATCAAGATTTGAAGCCAGACCAAACAGATAAATTCTTATCTCCAATTAGCCACCAAAAAAAGCCAGAAGTAGAGTTGTGGTTCAAGTAGCAAAGCACCAGCCTTGAGCAAAAAAAAAAAGTTAAGGGACAGTGAGTACGTAGGCCCCAATACTGCCCCCAACACACACACACACACACACACACACACACACACACACACACACACACACACACACACACACACACACACACACACACACACACACACACACACACACACACACACACACACACACACACACACAATAAAAGAAAACATTTCAAATTAAAGCAGTAAAAATTACTTTGGTACTTAGTATAGGCTGAACTATAATAGAAAATAAATTTTAAGCCCCCTCCTCAAAATCTATATGTTGATATCTCACAAGATGATAGAATTTTGGGAGATGGGGCCATTTAAGGTCAGTAATTATGATGGCAGAGACTTCATGAATGAGATCAATGCTGTTTCAAAAACAGATCCGAGGGAGCTCTTTCATTCTTTCTGCCATATGATACATAGTGAGAAGGTGACATTTGTAGATTAGAACCTGGCTCTCACCTGACACTGAACCTGCCAGTTCCTTGATCTTGATTCTCCACAACCAGAACTATAAGAAACAAGTGTTTGCTGTTTACAAAGCACTGAGTTTTAAGTATTTGGCTCTGGTAGCCTGAATGGACTTCAACAAACTGTGTTATTGCCTCTCCCTTCCCACAAATGTATACATTGAAATGCTATCCCCCATTATCTCAGAATGGGCCCTTCTTTGGAGATAAGGTCCTTATAGAGGTAAACAATGAGGTTCATAGAGTCAGCCCTAAGCCCGTAAGACTGTTATCATTATGCAAAGGGGAAATTACACTGGGCACAGTGGTACATTCATGTGATTTTAGTATTAGGAGGCAAAGGCAGGAGGATTGTATTTTAAGACAGTCTGGACTATCTAGTCAGAACATGTCTCAGAAAAGTATAGCAGAGATTTGATCTTAAAGATAGAAGGATGACATGGGGAGAAAAAGGGACCATTTACAAGCCAACAAAAGGACTGTAACAGATCGTTCCCTCATCACCTTCAGAAGGAACTAACCCCCTTACTTTGATTTTGGATTTCTACCCTCCAGAATTATTGATATAAGAAAGCTTTGTTGTTTTAAGCTAGCTAGTATGGCAAACTTAGAAAACTAAAACCTTTCAAAAATACTAATTCCATAAAAAAATAAAAATAATAAACAACTGAGTAACTAAGTATTCTGTGAGGCATGATAAAATGATAATATCTTTGTCCTGAGGGAGTTCATAACCTAGTGGAGGAAATGTTATAGCATAGGGCAATTGTTATACATTTCAAGGGAGGGTAGTGTCAGTCTGTGCTTGCATGACTATAATGCAATTTACTGAGAAAGGAAATATAAAAGAGGATGTGGAGGAGGAAGACAAAATGATGAGTATAGTCTGAACATGTTGTATGAGGTGCCCACAGGCAACTGGATATGCAAGTCTGGGACTCATGAAAGATAACTGGAGTTTGCAGTTTAGGATTCATTAGTAACAGGTAAAACCATGGGTGAGATTATCTAGGTAAGAAAGGGAAGTGAAAAAGAGAACCCTAGAAATGATCAAGTTTTAAGAAGCAAACAGAAAGGAGAATTACTATGTAGGAGATAAAGATGTAATTGTCAAAAATAAGAAAAAGATTTGAAAGTGAAGATAAAACAAATGCCAAGGAGGAAGACTGTCTTAGGGAGAAACCAGTCAACAGTTTTTAATCTTTCCTGTCACGGGGAAAAAAAATGCTCCGGGGTGTTGATTTTCATGTAGAATGACCTTCCTAATTAGTCATATTTGGATATATTTGGTATGTACTGAATAAACACATTTTCATAGCACACTTGACAATAACAGTCTAAAGAATGGATATAAGTATCTCTTTCCATCAACTTCAAAGAGTCATATTTTATATACTATGGAAAGTTAGGATATGCTCATTTTGAATTTGGTGGTAAACATCAGCTGTACTATTGAACACAACTTGTCTCTTATAAGGAGCCATGGCTCTCCTTGATGACAGTGTGCTTGTAAACATAGGATGCAAGTTATCCTTAGATTTCCATCTTTCTAAGCTCATTTTATTTCTTGAACATTTCCCAATATTTAATAACAATTGCTAACTTAGTATCTTCTGGGAGTCCATCTGTTAAGAATTCTCTGACCACCCTAATCCAACGAGCTTGCTCTTTGCTTTTGAAGTCCTAAGGCAAGTTATATTACATGCGTTAATCATTCATTTTGCAATCAAAGGATTATGATTGTTTTGTAATACCACTTTATGTTTTTAAATATTTATTCCTCAAGACATTGATGATTATCTACTAAACATTAGGAGCTATGCTAGGAATTGGCATTAGTGGCTGACCTCAGTATAGAAAAGGAATTAAAAGCCTGTATATGCAAGGAAAATTCAAGTGGAAAGCAGCTGTAACATGAATATATATGGCCAAGGAAAGAACCTTTGAAACTCTGAACTAAGTATTTTTCCCCTTATTCTTATTGTAAAGCTGATGTACAAAGGGGTTACAAAAGTCAGGTAATGCGTATGTTTCTTTTTGAAGAGTGTCACCTCTTCCCTTCTTTCCTCCTAGTTTTTTCCTCCCAACCCCCGCCTTCCTCACAAGTTGTATAGTTCATTTTCAACATAGTGTCTAGTGAGTATCTGCTACATTGGTTCAGTCTTTATCCCACCATTTCTGTGCTTCCTCTTACCATCCCTAAAACAGATAAACTTCCCTACAGACAAAAGGTACATCAACTGAAAACAGCAACAAAGGAGAAAAAAAAAAAAGCAAAATAACAAAAAAACCTCTTGTCTCCATTTCTTGGAAAACTAAGTATTTCTATCTACATATATTAGGCCCCCATGGCATATTAGGCAGATAATGTCAATGTCTATGCTTAATTCCTAAGACTTCTGACTCAAACCTCTGCCAGACCTCCTACCTTAATAAGCCAGGATGGATAAACAATCTCTCTTTACAGATTATGAAAGCAAAAATAGATAAATGGTACTACATTAAACTAAAAAGTTTCTGAATAGCAAAGAAAACAGTAAACAAAATGAAAAGGCAACCTAGGAACTTAGAAAAATATCTATAATAATGTATTTTATAAGGTTAATATTTAAATTCTACAAGAAACCTTTAAAACTCAAAAAAAAATTTTTTTTTTTTTTGTCTTGGGGCTTGAACTCTGGGCTTGGGCACTGTCCCTCAGCTCTTCAGCTCAAGGCAAGCCACAGCACCACTTCTGGTTTTCTGGTGGTTTACTGGAGATAAGAGTCTCATGGCCTTTCCTGCCCGGGCTGGCTTTGAACCTTGATCCTTAGATCTCAGCTTCCTGAATAGCTAGGATTATAGGCGTGAGCCACAGGCACCCAGCAATAATGCAATTTTTAAACTAGCAAAGGACCTGACAAGACATTTTGCCAAAGAAGACATAAAAGTAGCCAACAGGCATATGAAAGGTGCAAAACACCACTAATGCCAAGTGAAACCACTATGCAATGCCACCTAACACTAAAGATAACTATCATCAAGAAGACAGGAGAAGACAAGAATAGGAATAAGGAATTTATACGTCCACCTAGTACGAACAGATAGAGATGTAAATGAACATAGCAAGTATGGAAACACCATAGAGGTTCCTAAAGAAATTTAAAATATAATTACAGTATGACTCAGCAATCCCTCTTTTGGATATACCCAAAGATGAAATCACCATTTCATAAAAATATCTGTATTCCTATGTTGGTTGCAATGTTTTTCCAATAGCCATGAAATAAAAACAACCTAGGTACCTATTGGTAAATTAATAAAATTTGGTATTTGTATATGTAAAATACACAAACATAATAGAATTTTAAAAATTATGATTCTATAAGGATCATGGTTTGAAGCCACCCAAGGCAGAAAAATCTGTGAGACTTTAATCCCATTAAACAGTAGAAAGCCAGGCATGGCTCAAGTATTCAAACACTAGCAGTGGACAAACAAAGAAAGTGTGAGTTCAAACCCTAGTACCAAGAGAAAAAAAAAAAAAAAGAGCACAGAAAGCAAAAGAGCAAGATCTAACAAATTATCCTAGTGGGAGGCATGTGAAAAGGAAGAATGAAAAGTTACACTGTGATTCTGAGTGGGTGTCTGCAGAATGATGTTGATATTAATACAAGCAGAGAACAAAAGAAAAAGAGTAGGCCAAGGAGGAAAGTTTTGAACACTTGGAAATTGTGAATGCAACTATATATGAAGGACAAAGCCATATCAAAAAGGAAAGGCTACTCCATTATATTTGGGAGTCATCTGCATAGAAATCTAGCTGAAAGTCTGTTGGCTGCTTAGTACAGTAGCTGCCACACAGCAATGACTCAATTGAAGACTCAAAAAAAAAAAAAAACAGCAGCTGTGGAGATCTGAGATTAAACAAAGTATCTGAAGAGCTAGATTGGTAATAAATTTCCAGTATGCATAGGTCCTGGGTTTGATTCTAGCAGTGGTGGGAGACTGTAGAAAAAGACAGGAATAAAAAAGGAACCAGTAAGATGAAAAAAGAAGACAAAAAAGGGAAATTACAAAAAGCAACTGTTTTTAGCATTACGAAGTGCTACAGAGAAAATGAGACTGAGCCAGAAAAAGTACCTGAGAAGTATTTAGCTAAATATTTTAAGTATTAAGCTGTTAATTATTTCTACCTCCCTGATAACCTATAAGCTGCTGTAGGGTTCAAAAAATCTTTTTTAATTTAATTTTATTGTCAAGGTGATGTACAGAGGAATTAAAGTTACCATAAGGTAGTAAGTACATTTCTTGTTGAACTTCTTACCCCCTCACTCATTTTTCTCTCACTTTCCCTCCTCCCCAATCCCTACCCCAAGTTGTACAGTTCATTTCCAACATATTGTCTTGTGAATATCACTGTTGCCTTGGTTCGCCCTTTGTCCTTTGTCTCACCACTTTGTTGTTCCCCTTCCCTTCCCCAATCCAGATAAACATATATGTGTGTGTATGTATGTGTGTGTGTGTGTGTGTATGTATGTATATATATATATAAAATACCCAGGGCACCAAAATCAAATACAGTGACAACAGGGGAAAAAAACCATTTGGAAAAAAACACAAGAGAAAAAGAAATCACATAGTACATTAAAAACAACAACAACAAAGAAAAACCTCTCATTTCCATGTCTTGGAGTTCATTTCTCTTAGCATCATCTTATATGGTCATATGTACATAGCTATTGAGCTATTCTGCTCATCTGCTAGGACTATCCTAGACATATACTAATTATTATAAATGAGGGAAAACATGGGATATATATTTCTTTGGGTCTGGCTTACTTCATTTAATATGATTTTTTCCAAGTCTTTCCATTTCCTTACAAATGGGGCAATGTCATTCTTTCTGATGGAAGCATAGAATTCCATTGTGTATATATACCATATTTTCTTGATCCATTCATCTACTGAGCGGCATCTGGGTTGGTTCCATATCTTAACTTTGATTTTAAAAAAAAAAGGCTGCAATAAACAAAGTTGTGCTGGTAGCTTTAGTGTGGCCTTGCATAGCTAGCAAGATAAATAGAAAGCCCACATATTGGGAGAAGATCTTCACTAGCCATACAACATAAAAAGGCCTCATATCTAAAATATACTTAGAACTTGGTGCTGGGAAGGTGGCTCAGTGGTAAAGCACTTGCCTTGCATGCTTGAGGCCCTGGATTCAATTCCTCAGCACCCATAAGCAAAAAAAAAAAAAAAAGCCAGAAGTGGTGCTGTGGCTCAAGTGGTAGAGTGCTAGCCTTGAGCTGAAGAGCTAAGGGGCAGTGCCCAGGCTCAGAGTTCAGGCTCACGACCAGACCCCAAATAAAATATACTTAGAACTAAAAAATTTAAATCCCCTCAAAACAAATCCTTAAAGAAACAATTGCCCCATTAATAAGTGGGCTAAAGACTTAAAGAGAGACTTCTCTGAAAAGGAAATAAGAATGGCCAATAAACACATGAAAAAATGTTCAACATCTCTGGCCATAAAAGAAATGCAAATCAAAACAACATTGATATTCCATCTCACTCCAAGCTATAATCAAGAAATCTAATAACAACAGATGCTGGAGGGGATATAGCCAAAACGGAACCCTACTACCCTGTTGGTGGAGTGTAAACTTGTTCAACCACTCTGGAAAGCAGTGTGGAGGTTCCTCAAAAGACTAAACATGGAGCTCTCCTATGACCCAGCAATCCCACTTCTAGGCATTTACCCAAATGACAAAAAAACAAAAACAAAAACAAAAAAACCACACCTTAAAAGTAACCTCAACAGCCAGGCATGAGTGGCTGATACCTATAATCCTAGCTACTCAGGAAGCTGAGATCTGAGGATCATGGTTCAAAGCCAGCCTAGACAGGAAAGCTCAATAGACACTTATCTCCAATTAAACATCAAAAATGTTGGAAGTCATCGTTGGCTCAAGTGGTAGAGCACTAGCCTGGAGGAAGAAAGCTTAGGGACAGCACCTAGGCCCTGAGTTCAGAGCCCCAGGAGCAGCACAAAATAAAACAAAAACAACAACAACAAAAAAAACAAAACAAAACACTTCTTTCTATTGCTCTGGAGACCCAGCTGGTATTGCCAACTTCTTCAGACAAGCAAGAGGAAAAGGAAAAAGGGAGAGGCACAATGGAAGGAAATTTAAATGGTGGAAAATTCAACAAAGTACTAAGTTAAAAAGAAAATGGGCTGAGAGAATATATATTTATTTTTTATTTTTTTGGTTGGTCAGGGGCCTTGAACTCTGGGCCTGAGCACTGTCCCTCAGTTCTTCAGCTCAGGGCTAGCGCTCTACCACTTGAGCTACAGCGCCACTTCCAGTTTTCTGGTGGTTTATTGGAGATAAGAGTTTCATGGACTTTCCTGCCCAGGCTGGCTTTAAACCGAGATCCTCAGATCTCAACCTCCTGAGTAGCTAGGATTACAGGCGTGAGCCACTGGCACCCGGCTAGATCATATATTTTAAAAGGAATTGTAATCAAAAGTGGAAAACATTAATTGGAAATGGCAGAGAAAGCCAAAGAAAAACAAGCATTAAGTACTCCTGACCTAGAAATACTTAAACAAAAAGGCACTGCTTTCATTAAAAAGTGCTTGACAATACAGCCAGGCTTCAGTCAAGAACATAAAGTAGAAAATATTTTGTTTCTGGTCACAGATATCAGGTAGGAGCTATTCAATTGGCCAAAAGATAAAAAGCCTGTTGGAAGTGAGGGCTGGGTCAGCATTCAAGGCAACATCTAGGTCCCTTTGAGGGAGGTTTCTCTGGTCCATGAAGCTGTAGTACAGCTGTGCTTGGGAAAAACTTAGTAAGAGTTCTAAGAGTAGTGCCACAGGCTGTTATTAAGAATGATCTTTAAATATTCACCTTTTGAGGAAGGATTTGGTGATACATATCTGTAATCCCAGCTAGTCAAAAGACAGAAATAAGAGGACAACAGTTTGAGACCAGCCAGAAAAAAAGTATGGGAGCCTATCCAAAAACAAATAAAAAATAAAAAGGGCTGGGGAGGGATGAGTCAAGTGCTAGCATGAAGCCCTGAATTCAAACCAAATAAAGAGGGGAAAAGCAACATTTTAAAGATCCATCAACAGGAGACAGAATATATAAATTATAGCACATCCACAGAAAGAAATACTACGTAGCTATTTTAAAAAGCAGTAGTTCTATTTGTGCTACTAGAAAACTATGTAGTTCTTAATAGAGCAGTAGCTCTATTTGTACTTAAATAGAAATTCAAAGATACAGTAGTAAATGAAAAAAAGCAAGATAAAGCAAGTGTGTATAATGTACCTACATACGCATTTATTTTACACATATGCTTATAAATGCGTGGATTATCTCTGGACTCTTTCACAGACAGGTAACAATATAATTTAGATAACTAAAAGGAAGTAGGAGGTAAACTTTATATTACACACCTTTTTAATTTTATATATTCATATGCTTTACTCATCAAAGACATTCTTTAATATTTTTCCATATACATATATATATATATAATATATAGTAAAGGTGATGAACAGGGGTGTTACAGTTATATAAGTAAGGTAATGAGTACATTTCTTTTTGAACACTGTTACCCCCTCCCTCATTTTCTCCAATCTTTAATATTTTTGTGTTATAATAGCAATGGTAGGGAGAGGGAGAGGGTTGAAATAGTATGAGGAAAAGGAGGGATTAGAAGCTGATGGTTTCCATGAGGGCTAAGAGTTGTAGTGGAAATTAAGATAGGAGGTCAAGATCAGAGAAAATCCTGGACTTTTTAAGATAATGGAAAGGGTGCTTTCCTTGTTAAATCTTAAAAGGTGAGTTCCTATAGGGTCCTATTATCTTTGAGCTTCGTACTCCTTCTGGAGAGAAGAGATCTCTCTCTTTCAGGGCTTCAATTATAGGATAAACAGGTAGTCTCTGTTTGGGACAGAGGTACTGGTTAGAAGAGAACTATGCAGACATGGTTGACTTGCTCTTGATCCTAGTGATCACACCTGAGAAAATGATGATACATTTCTCAGACTGACCTGCTGCAATATTGAATCTCCAGTTATAGCGCCATTTAATCATAAACCAACTTATTTGCTCAGTTCTGTCCCTGCTTTCCAAGGCTCTCTTTCTTCACTTTCAACAGCCAAAGAGTTCCTGTCAAACCTTCCTTATAGCCTATCCTCATTCCTTCTCCTTCACTGTCCCTTCCACCTGGAACACCCACCCACCTGCTGCCATGGCAGTCTCTGTTTTAGAGCTAAAAGTCTCACCTCCTCCCCCAGATTTTTCTGCAGCTAAACCAAATAAGGTACAGATTCATATCCATTTCCACCCACACTACCCACATTACTGCTTCATCAGCATTAACAATGTCATCAAACACTTATTAAGTGCATACGCCCAGGTGCTTCAGAGGATACAGAAATGACCCTATATAATCTCTTCTCTCAAGTTGTTGCCAATCTTATAGGAATGATTTAAGTGCAGCTTTGGCAGTTTCTCAAAGTGTATCTAATACAATATCAGCCAACTACAAATGACTATAAACTTTTTTTTCTTTTTGGGTCCAGTCGTGGTGCCTGAACTCTGGGCCTGGGCACTATCCCTCAGCTCTTCAGCTCAAGGCTAGCGCTCTACCACTTGAGCCACAGCGCCACTTCGGCTTTTTTCTTTTTGCTTATATGGTGCTGAGGAAACAAACCCAGGGCCTCAGGCATGCAAGGCAAGCACTCTACCACTGAGCCACCTTCCCAGCCCCGACTATAAACTTTTGAGAAGTTTTTGAAGCACAAATAGTTAGAGGAATGAAAATTAAAACAATGGGCTATCAGCCTTCCATCAAATTGTTAGAAGTTTCTATAAAGGTCTAAAGAAGAAAATTCTGACTAAACAAAACAGTCATAAAATATTGGTTAAATATATTACACCAATTCTACATTGGGCCCTAGAATGTCAGCAATAAAAAGGATGGCCCTGACATTCCAAGAATCCATGGAAATACAAAGAAAGGCATACCAGCTCATGGTTCATGCCTGTAATCCCAGCTACTCAGAAGGCTAAAATCTGAGGATTGTGATTTGAAGCCAGCCTGGGCAATAAAGTCTAAGAAATCCTTATCTCCAATTAACTGCCAAAAAGCAGAGTGGGGCTATGTCTTATTATCTTTACTTTCCCTTTACCATTGTGACTGGCAATGTTCCCAAAGCTGATTACTCCATCAGCCTGAATCACAGACAGTAACACAAAAACTGAACTCTTTGATATGATATATAGCGTGAACAAGAAGCAAGTTTTTGTTTTTGTTTTTTGGGTCCGGTCGTGGGGCCTGAACTCTGGGCCTGGGCACTGTCCCTCAGCTCTTCAGCTCAAGGCTAGCGCTCTACCACTTGAGCCACAGCGCCACTTCCGGCTTTTTTTCTTTTTGCTTATGTGGTGCTGAGGAATCGAACCCAGGGCCTCATGCATGCAAGGCAAGCGCTCTACCACTGAGCCACCTTCCCAGCACCTTTGTTTTGTTTTGTTTTGCTTTCAGATACTGAAAAGTAGCTCACACTTGTAATCCTAGCTACACAAAAGGCTGAGATCTAAGGATCATGGTTCAAAGTCCATGAGACTCTTATCTCCAATTAATCACCAAAAAACTGGAAGTGGTGCTGTGGCTTAAGTGGTAGAGTGCTAGCCTTGAACTGAATTGCTGAGGGACAGTGCCCAGGCCCCGAGATCAAGCCCCACAACTGACAAAAAAAAAAAAGATACTGAAAAATAGCATTTTGGCATTATGTATCAAAATTTTAAAGTACATATTCCCTAGATATATTTGTATACATATGAAATGGCATCCTTAAAAGGTGTCTCATTTATAAAATATCTTGATATACCAAATGACTTGAGATAACCAAATGAATATCAATAGTAGGTAAATAACTGTAGAACATTCACACTATATAATTATGCAGCTATAAAAAAATAAAAATTGCTCTTAGTGCTGAAAGAGAAGCAAAAAGGCAAAATACATTCTCATGTATAATACACTACCCTATACAAAAGGGGAATCAGAGTATATATTCATATATATGTATTTATGTTTGCATAAAAATTACAATGATAATTAACTAAAATCATCATCTTAGGTAGAAGGGGAAGGGAAAATATGGATGGAAGTTCAATTACTAGGTGGAAAGGGAATCCCTCAACCAGGCTGCCAGCAAATCTCATCTTAAACATAAATGGCACAATCTAAACTCTGGTTATCTTTCTCCTATGACAACTAATAATCAGTAGTTTTACCATGCTAAACATAGCTTTGTTATTCTTTATTCTTAGGGAAATATGAGAGATATTTGGGAGTGATCAAATATCATGTCTCCAATTGTCTCTCAAATGTTTAGAAAAAGACTGATGCATTATGATGCCACTGTTTTTGCAACTTTTCCTTAAGTGTTGAATTAATTTTAAAGGGTATATCTACACATGTGAGTTTGCTTTTCATTTTTAATATCTGCCAAGTTTTATACTAGTGGCAACCACCTGTCATTTAAAAACATCCTTTTTGCCAGAAGATCTCCTATCTACTGACATACTGAGAAGGACAGATAAGGACAGTAGTATTTGAAATGGCTGGCTTAGAAAAATAACAGTCAAACTAAGAGACTGTGAAATAGTCCTCTATCCTAATTTCAAACTAAAATGGCAACAAAGAGATGGTAGCACTGAGAATAAGCATAGAACTTCAAATTTCAAATTCTCACCTTCTATTTAATTTCTCTTAATCAGCACAGAAAAAAATCAAGGCTACCTCCCATCTCTTAAAGCTCTGGCTTGTCATGCATTCCCAGAAGTACACTGTAAGAAGATGACTAATCACTGAGAAGCTTCTCCAGCACCATATGTCTACCATTTTCAAAAGAAAAATTTTCCCAACCATTATTGAAACAGAATTCCTACCTCCTGCAGCTGGAGTCGGACCTTGGTAACTGCTCGGATCCAGTGCGCTCTGGCTTGGGTAAATGGTGAAGATGCATTCTCCTCAGGAAGACTTGTAACAAAGAAGAATATTTCTTAAAAATAGTTAAGGCCACAAGATGACAGAACTGAAGTCAAAATTACAAAATATCTAAAATAAAACATTTGTAATCATGCCTATACTTGTTTAGTGATTCTTCTGAATACTTAATGTAAAAACAATTCTTCTCTAAATGACAACTCCTTTTAGCTTTCATCTGTTCCCACTCTTCTTTTTTTTTCCCCATTTACTCAATGAGGTGGCTCACTGGAAAGGGAGAAATGGTAAGGGCCCTGAGTCAATGAGTCAATGTCAAAACTAGAAACCCAGCAGAGAGAGAAGTATAAAATAAGCTTTTCAGGCTGGGAAGGTTGCTCAGTGGTAGAACACTTGCCTTGTATGCATGAGGCCCTGGGTTCGATTCCTCAGCACCACATAACCAAAAAGAAAAAAGCTGGAAGTGGCGCTGTGGCTCAAGTGGTAGAGCGCTAGCCTTGAGCTGAAGAGCTGAGGGACAGCGCCAAGGCCCAGAGTTCAGGCCCCACTATTGGACCAAAAAAATAATAATAATAAGCTTTTCAATCCCTCTTTGGAGACCACCAACCTCCACGAGAGGTTTTCATGGCTTTCTTTTTTTGTGTGTGTGGGGGGGGGAGGGTCCGGTTGTGGGGCCTGAACTCTGGGCCTGGGTACTGTCCCTCAGCTCAGCTCAAGGCTAGCATTCTACGACTTGAGCCACAGCACCACTTCCGGCTTTTTTCTTTTATGTGGTGCTGAGGAATCGAACCAAAGGCCTCAGGTATGCAAGGCAAGCGCTCTACCACTGAGCCACCTTCCCAGCCCCTTTCATAGCTTTCTTACAGCAAAATTTTATTCCTACAAATCCTTCCTACTTCACTAAGTATTTTGAAAGACTTACCAACACTGAGACTACATAAAAAGTGCCAAGAAAGAAAATCACAGCTTGTCATGATTGTGTTCCTTGAGCTTCCTCAGGGACATCTTTGTAAAATGAACAATAAATATAATAAAATTTATTTGAGACAGAAACTCTACTTTGTATTAGAACAAGTAATCATCCAGGCTCTTAATTTAGTAATAATGCTTTTCCTTCCTCCCATTGGACCCTATAGCTAAGGTAGCAGACAAATATCTACCACCTATGTATGCAAAATATATCCTAGGCTCTGATACCATCTACATGAATTCAGTGTTCTAAAACACTTGAAAGTAGGTCTGACCAAAATAGAACTGGGCTTCATGTACACAGCTAGGTCCTGAGAAGACACAAGTAGAGAAGAGCAAGTACTCATGTTGGACATATCCACTTCTCTACCAAGAACTTCAGCCCTGACCATTTAACTGCCAAATTTAAGGTCCACAAAGAACCAGTCTTTCAGTGAGTTATCAATCCAATGAAAAGGCTGGGCTAGAGCTCTGTCTCCTGACCATCTCACCTATTAGATGAGCCATAAAGATGACTAAAAACTAAGAATGATCCAGGCATGGTGGAACATGCCTGGCATCTCAGCTCTTGGGAAGCAGAAACAAGAGGACTAGGAATTTAAGGTTAACCTGTGCTATATAACAAGACCCTGCGCAAAAAGAAGGGAGGGGTTAAAATGAAAAGAAAGTAAATTATAGCTTCAGAAAGGTATGTGACTCATCCAATAATCCATGGTAAAGTAAAAGCACTAACATTCCTTAACTTTGATCATGTAATTGATATTTGATACCCTGATCTCTCAGTTAGAATTTAGGCATACATAATTCCACCAAACAAAAAATTTTTTTTCTTTTTTTCTTACAGAAACATATTTCCAAACTCACTACCATATCATGAGGAACTAGAAGAGTGAGTTTAAGTCTGTCCCCTAGATCAAGTCTTTTATAACTACCTTGGCTTTACAAAATAAGACAAAAAAAACAGAACAATATCATTCACAAAATAAGCTAAAATATTAATAGGTTAGCAAGACAGCCAAAGTACCCAAAGAAATGAGGCTATCTAATGAAATTACCTGCAGGGCTCGAATTATTTCATCTTCAGAGTCTGCCATATGTGGGGTCAAGAACTGTCAGTGGCTTATGATTATAATCCTAGCTACTCAGAAGGTTGATATTTGAGGATCATGGTTCAAAAACAGTCAATGAGACCCTTACCTCCACTAAACTACCAAAAATCTGGAAGTGGTTCAAGTGGTAGGGCACTAACCTGGAGTAAAAAGAAGCTCAGGGACTGCACCCAGGCCCTGAGTTTAAGCCTCAGGGCCAGCCAAAACAAAAATAAAAACAAAAACAAAAAAAAACCCTGCATATTCAATGAGTCCTAACACTGCAGATCAGTAAATACAACAAACCCAAGTGTTCTTTAGAGATACCCCAAAATATCCATAATTACATCAAAAATAAAAGGAAACAGTGCAATTGAGTATAGGTATCTTACTTCCACCACACTCATTTTCAGTAAAACAAATGAGAAAGAACTTATGTTCAGTAAGTGATACCACAGGGCAAGTAGTTAGGAAGCAGGTGAGTAAGCATCACCTACCTCTCCTGGGGGCTTATGATGTGGTCCTTGTGTAGTATCAGATCTGAGGGAGGATGGATTGTAGCATCTTCTTTTATCTCCTTGAGTTCACATATTCTCTCTTTTTCTGCTTTACATGTCACCTCCAAGGCTTTCTCTTGTTCTCCAAAATTGGGCTTGCTATCTCTGGAGAGGCTACCAGAGCTGTGGCAGGAATGAATGGAGTCCCTCTCCCGACGATCATCATCTTGTTCAGGATACTGGTCTAGTTCACTCAGCTGAGAGCTTCCTTGACTCACATTACAGGAAGAGCCATACCTACTACTGCTGGTGGGGCTGTGAGAATGAGAAGATGACAAATGAGTGAATAAATGCAAACTGGGAACCAGGGCACAAGTATGGGTAAGTCCATAAGATAATTACATTGGGGTAGCAATCACAAACAGGAGGTTTCTACTTAGAGAACCAAACTTCACAATCTACAAAAATTTAATCTCTATTCAGCAGATCACAACAGGATACGACACAAGCACAATATACTTGGTTCTCCAATAGCACCCTGCTCTTGACTTGGAAAGATTTTCTTTGTCCCTCCCCGCTCCATGTCTCTCCCTTCTTTCCTCCCTTTCCTTTCTTCCTTCTTCCTTTTCTCAATCCTTTCCTTGCATTTCATTCTTTTTTGTTCAGTACAAAGGACTGAACTCAGGGCCTTGCACTCGCTAGGCAAATATTCTACCACTTGAGACATGCCCTAGTAACAATATTTTACCTATGTTATTTGTGAATAGGATTAATATTAAATGCCCTACTGCTTATTCCTAAATTCTTAATGTGGTCTTCTGAAGAAACCTATCCAGTGGCTGTGATAAAAAGTTTTCTAATATCACAGAGTAAAAATGTCAAAATAAACTACAATCCAATTTTCTATTATTTAATAAATTAAGTCCTCATTTACTTCTCTACAACTGTAAATGTGTATGGCTATGCCTTAGTAAAGAAGAACTGATATGCCCTTTCAATAGTTTCTCACCATCTACAGGATGAGATACAGAAGCTTATTGGAAGCAACTTAGAAAATCAAAGCAAAATAGGTCTTTCCCCATCTATTATGTAAGTACCTAAGGTCCAATGAAGCAGCCTATTCCTATAATGTAGTTGTAATTAATATATGTCACTTAAATACTTGGAGCCTCTCTGCCCTCTCTTCTCCATTCCACATTATATAAGGCAGCGCAAACTAGCGTGAAAAATCTCAAACTAGAGTATCTTAAAGGAAGGGCACAGCCTCTCCTTTAAGCAAATAAACTACTTTTGGTACCAGAAGGAAAAGGATGAAAATATTCACACATTAGTTCTTACCACCAACCCCCTAATTAACATGGAATTCAGGTAATAGGAAAGACACATGAAGGATAAAAAGCAAGCTACCATAATCTACCACTAAGACATTTACATCATAAATGGTCAATTCCTTAAAACCATTTATGATGCTTGACTTGAGAACAGGCCTTTTTTTGGTCATCGGTTCCTTGAAGTCATTCAGAGTAACTAGCTGCTGTACATTCAAAACAGAGGCAGTACTAGCAGGCACTACTTCCTCTTCTTGTTTTTCTGGCTTGTGAAGTAGCTCAAAGATAGTGCAGCGTTCTTCCTCATGCTTCTCTGAAGGACAGGTAGAGCCAGAAAGGTTGACCTTGGTACCACAGAATTCTCCAGATGCTGGAATTTCCAGCTGACTTTCTGCTTCTCCAGGCTCTGAAAGCCCATCAGCACAGACATTTGACTTGGCCTCCAGTTGTTCAGTGGTCCCAAAGTGCTGAGTATAGGCTTCATTTGGCTCAGCACAAGTCCCAGTTATTTCTGAAGACTCCAAAGCTATATTAGCCTCACTGGGAGTCAGGTCCTGATCACCACTAGTAACTAAAACTGGACAGGTGGATTCTGCAAGGATTTTTTCAGGGTCCTCTTTATTCTCTTTTGGCCATGGAAATGAAAGATCCAGTTTCTTTCCAAATCCTAGTTTGAGATCACTTGCCAACATACTTCCTTTCCCCTCGCTACTTCCCTCAAATAAAGTTGACAACTTTTTGAAACTGGACATTAAGCCAGTGTCTGCTGCTCTGTTGCCAGAAGGTGGTGAGGAAAAGAAAGAACTCAGTGTCTTCCCATGATTAGCAGTGGAGGAGGGGAAGTGGAGTTTAGGCCAACTGGTCATGTTTGGGATCTCTAATGGAGGTCTTGGTTGCTCTGATTCCTGGGGGACTGTAGGTTTGTCTTTCTGGACAGTATGTATCGCAACATTTTCTCTGACACCAAGCACAGAGTCGTCCTGCAGAGGACAAGAATAAGACTCTTGAGTTTTCAGTGTGGTGCTCTCACTGACACTTGCTTTGTCAAATGTAATATTAGTTTCCAATGAATTTGTACAATGCAACTCTAAGAAATTTTGAGTTGTGGAGGCAGTCTGAATAGCTGGCTCTGGTTCAAGAAGTGGTAATTGACTTGGAGAAGAAAGATCTTCACCAATCACGGAAGGATCTGAGTGCAACTGTTTTGGCAGTAATATTTGATCTGTTTCCAATGATGCTTCTGTGTCTGTACCCTGCAAAATCCCCATGTCTCCTTCATCACTCAGAGACAATACTCCTTGCCCCATGTCATCCTCTGAGACAGAAGATGTAGCAGCCCTCTCAAAACTTGGGGGTTCTGGAATATTTTCAGGAATATTATTTGTTTCCATTTTGGCTGACACAGTAGTTGATTCTGGCTTTACACTAATCCCAGACCTTCTACAGTCACTGGAAGTTAAATCTAAATTGAGTCCTGCAGAGGTAGCTTCTCTATGCAAACATTCTGTAGGTGTTGAGACCACAGCATCTCTAGGATGACCATTTTGAAGCAAGGATGTAGCTACAGATGAGTTTTGTTTAGGTGTCTCTGGTTTGGGACTTCTGAAAATACCAAACAACTCACTTTTGAAGGGCTGTGATGATGTATTAGAAGAAAGAGAAAAAATTGAATTTTTCTTTGGAGATTTAGGAGAGAAAAATTCAGAAAAGGTTTTAGGAGGTTCAATTAAGCACTCAGAGAAAGATTTCACTTTGGTCACAAATCCTGAAAGCATTTCTACTGTAGAGCCTGATTTGTCTTCCTCTTTATCTACTTCTTGAATCTGGAGGCGCCCTGCACATTCTGATACTGGAGAAGCTGCACTTGGTTTGAGGATCTGGGGTAAGACCTCATCAGGGCCCTTTTCTAGTGGTAAATTTAATGAGTCTATGATAAATCTTTCATTCTGGTGTTCAGTACAAGCATCTAAATCATTGAGCTTTCCATTCAAATGGTTCTCATGAGAAAAAGAGTTGGCCAGTATGTCATCAGGTAAAGCACTCTGATTGACAGCCTCATCTTTATGGGGAGCTTCACCAAAGGTCTCTGGGCCAATAAGCAATGTTTTAGCCTGTGCCTGAGATTCTGATAAAGGAGAAACAATGTCTTCCTGTGCCTGAAATTCTGGTAGAGGAGAAACAATGTCTTTTTGTAAATGATTCATCTGAAAATCTGAAGATGTCCCTAGTTCATTACTAGAACTCAAATTTCCCTCTACATTGGGCTCATGTGCAAAAGAAGTAACCTCAATGGTATTACTAATGGAAGTAGAAGGGAGTGTTTGCTGTTCATAAATTTCTTCCTGGGCTATGCTATTTCTATGACTACTGGGCCTTTCCTTAGTCAATGTGTCACTAGTGTCTACAAAAACACTTGGCTTCTTACAGGGCTGAGTAATCACTGGAACACCAGGTGAAACACTTTGTTTTTCCCCAGGAGATTGTTGCTTTTCATCCAAAAACGATAAGTTGAACAAACTAAAGGCAGAACTATTATGAGAAGTATCCTTCTTGATGCTTGACCTAGTAGCAGAGAAAAAGGAAGGAAGTGTGAATAGCCCTTCTGCTTGAGATTTGGTTCTTGGTAGAGGAGCAGAGGCTCTGTTCTCATATTTTTCAGATCTAGTTAAGAAGGAAAATACACTTTTTCTTGTTGGCAGTTCTGGCTGGGATGGAGAAGTTGTGGCAGTTGAAAAACTCCCGTCTTTGTCAGGAAAATGATTTTGTTCATTTAAATTTCTTTGGCTAGGATTATCAAAAGACTTCAGAGCTGCTGTCATTGCAGACATGTCACTAGTTTCTTTTGAAGTATCTCTAGGAGACTCTTGGAGATTACTTGTTAAAAAAGATGTATCTGTTGACTGCTGATCTCTAAAGGGTACCTCTTTTTCATTCAAATCCAAACCCTGTATATCTCTAGTTGATGATTCCCTTGGTTCACTGTAATCAATAGTAGTCTGTTTGTTTAAACTTCTAACTCTAACCTTTCCTTTAGAGGAAATTGTGGCAGGAGGAATATTCCCATTATTCTGGTTCTTTAGCTGAACAGGATTAGGACTTGACCTCACCTCATTTTCATCAATCATTGAAGAAATAGTTATATTTTCAGTCTTTTGTACAGGAGATACATTGGTTTTAAAGAAATCTCCAAGGGTACCAAAAAAATTTGAAACACCAGATGATTCTTTCTTCTCCTGAGATAATGGCTTCCTAGTTTTATCACCATTCCTTTCCACATTTGATGATTCTTCTTTATTCACCTGGGTTTTAAAGAGGTTCAAGAAGCCAGGTGGCTGTTTTTCATCTGTCATCATCATTACTGAAGATTCTTCTCGCCGACCAAAAAGTTTCAATGCACTTTTAAATAAAGTTTTCTCAGACTCTTTGGAAGATTGGTCCTGGGAAAGCTCACAATTCTTGTGCTCCTCCCTACTAAACGGTAGTGGAAGAGGATCTGAAATTGAGTCAGACGTAATGGTTTTATCACCTTCTATATCTGATTTAGATTGAAGAGTAGTTTGACTTACCTGACAACTAGATTTTAGCAATCTTTGCTTTTTCACATGACTGCTCTTATTTAAAAGGAATTCTTGCCTTACATTTTCAGTAAGCTCTGGTTGTTGGACATCAAATATTGTTTGTCTCTCTGGATCTTTAAGATAATTTTCTTCTTCCTTTTGGGAATTATTCTGTAACTGCTTACTCAAGATTAATGGTGGATTATCATCATTTGTGAGCTCTACTGATTTTGACTGCTGATCCAATTTTGGCATGACCAAAGTCTCTAAAGATTCATTCTTAGCAAAATTCAAAGAACTTCCAACCAAGGCACCCAAAACAGAAAACACTGGAGTCAGATTATTCATTGATGTTTTGTCGGCTTGCTGTGAGCCTCCAATCATAGTTTGAGAATGAACTGAAGAGGTAACTTCTTTAGAAGAAGATGGAAGCCAATGGCAAGTGGAAAGGTGAGCAGATGCATCTTTAGCTAGAGGCCAGTTCTTAGCTTTCCCTATAATTTGATCTCTATTTAAGACATGACTACTAATAGTTTGGGGGTGATTTCTGAGATCCAGTATGCATTCAAGATCTCCAGAACTATTAGTCCTTTTTTTGAAAGATTTAAAATCTCCTTTAAACTTTTGAGGATTATAGTCTGAAAAATCTAATGGCTGATCCCTTTGGCCAAAAGCTGACTCTTCTAGTACTTGTGAAAACTTTTCTAAATTTACATACAATGATCTCTCTTTTGTTGGAAAAGCTACAGATAAATCAAGAGGGTCATCAGCTGGTCTTTCTTCCACATACCACAATATTTCATCTTCTTTGTCATGTACTTGAAAACTATGGGCAGAAATAATGCTGTCATCAAATATCATACTTGTCAGATTATTTGTCTGTAAATCATAATTCAAATATTCTCCATAAGAATAATCTGGTATAAATAAATATACATACTGACCAGTAGAATCAGTGAGGAGAGAATAGATATACTGACCATCATGGAACATATAATATCCATAATTCCCATCCTCTGAGGGCAACCAGATGCCATTTTCAAGGCATGACATCCATTCCTGGTACTCATAATCAAAATTTGAAAAGATAAAGTTTTCTCCCATTCTTAAAGATTCTTGATCAATTATGGAACACATAGTTTTCTCATAAAGTGAAGCATAACTTAAGTCGATGGGTAATTCTTCTGGCAAATTCTTAGTCTCATTAATTGAGAGATAACCAGAATTTCCATATAATGGATTAGCTGCCCACATATCACCTCTTAATAAGTAATCTTCATTAAATGCTAACTGATCAGATGATTCATATGGTAAGTCACACCAAATGACACTGTTTGGATTTGTTCTCCATTCCAAGATATTTGCATTTTGATCTTTTTGGCAAAAATTTATTACTGGGCTTTCTGAGTCAGGCCACAAGAAAGCATCTGCTGATGGAAATGTATTTTGATTCAATGTATGATAAACTGGTTGGAGTTTTCTGGAATTTTTAGAAAAATCTTTTGTATTACAGTCCCATTCAAAACATAAAGAACTGTTCATCTCTTCAAAAGCCTGACAGTGGTTTGGCTTATTTAAAGTGCTAGTGTCTAGTGCATGTAAACTTAACATATTTGAACTTTCGTGTGGTTTTTCTTGAAGAAGATGGTCTAGTGTTGGCCTCTTAGCCAAAGAATTCTCTGAGAAAGATGGTTCAGAACTGGGAGAACAATGAAATACTGCATTCTCCGAAGAGGAACACTGCTTTTCATCTTGCTGGCTTTTCCATGCTGGAGAGCAATGATGATTATGGAGCCAATTATCAGATGATGGTGTGTTTTCTTTAGATAATGAAATGCTTCCTAGGAAACCAGAAGTTTTATGGTTTTCAACCTGGTTCCTCAGATTTTCAATAGTTACACATGATGCAGGAGAGACCTCATCCAGGGATAAATGCTTATTTCCATTCAAACTTTTTATACTGTCTAAAGAAACAACCTTTATTTCATTTGGCTTATAATCACTCATATTGCTATTTGATATAAAGTTAAATATTCCAGAGAATAAACTTGAGGTACCACTCTTGTGACTGGAGTCATCATTTGTCATATTTAATTCTTGTTGAGTAGGTAAGTTCTCAGAAGAAAACCTATTAAGCAAACCAGAAAAGAAACCTCCTTGTGTGATTTTCTTGGAAGTTTTATCCTCAGCTTTATCTTCATTAACTCTAGTAGATTTTGAGGTGGTTGAAATAAACTCTAATGAAAAGTCTGATGCTACTGAAAATGTCACTTGTGCAAAATCCTTGAGCTCTTCTGAAAGATCTGAGGTTCTATGTTCTTTGGGCACAACTCCAAAGATAGCACTTTCATCATTCTCTACTGCTATAGGGTCATTTGGATTTAATGTTTCTATAGTCCTAGGTTTCTCAAAATCATTAATATTAGGGGCTGAATCAGACTTCATTATATTAAGTTTGGCATCTTCAGGACAGGGCATTTGGTCATTCTTACTTAATTCCTCTGAACTGCTGAATTTCCCCGGATCTTTATAAATATTTGGAACTGAACTACACTTCATTTTACTAAGTTTGACATCTTCCAGATAATTTATCTGGATGTTATTAAATTCTTCTGTATTTCCCAGTTCCCCTAGATGATTTGGAACTGAATTCGATTTTATTGAACTAAGTATAGCATCTTCATGGCAATTTCTCTGGATCTCTTTGTTAGTGGTTGCTGCTGAACCATGCAAACTCTGTTCATTATCAGTGCTATGACTGTCAGTAAAAGGAAACTTAAACAAAGGAAAAATGCTTCCTTTTTCTCGTAAATCCTGCTGCTTTTCAGAATGACTAAGAACTCTGAAAAATGGGATATTTAGTTTTCCACTAAACGAAAAGGAATTACTATCTTTCTTAGGGCTTTTTTCCCTTCCATCTTCCTCCAACTGGTGAGTTTTCACAGGCTCTGACAAAGTTTCCTTTGAACAGGTCTCAGGAGATGTGAACAAAAAATGGCTAAATGATTTTCTGAGTGGTTCAAGGAAATCATCATCACCAGTAACTTTGTCCTCTTCTGATGGCTCTGAAGTAGCCTCTTCATTTGCAGTTCTACTGCTGGCTATACAAAGATGTCCTGGATTGTCTTTAGCACATGTTATTGATTGATCTGGCAACAGAGACAAATCTACAGGGGGTTTTCCTTCCAACAAACTCTCAATATTATCTTTCTTACTTGTACAACTTGCTATGTTCGAAGGTTCATTGGCAACATGGGAGGACAATAAATCTTTAGTTGGTTGTATTTGGAAACCTGGGGTTTCATCACTCTTACATAAAGCACCACAGCTACTACGGTGATTGACAGAGATAGCTTCCATTTGATTTGATTCCAAACCAACAAAGCTTTCTTTCCTCGCTGTCTTACTCTGGTCTTCTTTTTTGGTCTCTTCTTTCTCTGAAAAGATCTTTAGTGGATTTAACATGCTGAAAACAGACTTTATAACTGAACTCTGACTTTGTGGTACTGAATCCCTTCTAGTAGTCTCTGTTACATCCTGGAAGTTTAAACTCTCACTCTTGGTGCTTGTGTGCTCTTTTTCCAAGGTTTTGCCATTTCTACTGGTATCCTTATTATCAATTGTTGGAAAGGAAAATGAAGGTTGAATGGATAGATCCTTCTCTACTACTGACTTATTACTGGGTTTTGATCCTAAATTAATTGTCTCTGTTTGATTAAGAGTTTCTATTTTTTCTGGAACTAAATAAACCAGTTTCTCCACAGAAGTTGATAAATGCTTTGTGCCTGACCCCACCTTTTCTGTTAGTGAATTAAATAAAGACCCAACAGCATTTTTTACTCCACTCAGCTCAGAGAAAGAAATGGCTTTGTCTCTGTCATTCTTTATATTAGTTAGAGGTGGTATTTGATCACCAAGCATCTTCTGTTCTGAATTATCAACAGTATTATTGCATTTGTGTGTTTTTTTAGTTTTGGGAAGAGAACCAAATCTATTGATCTCTTCTTCCTTCTCTGCTAAATATTCTGACACAGTTTCTACCAAACACTGAAGCTCATCCATTGTGTCAACATAGTCTTCTTTGGGTTCCTCAATAGAAGGAGTTAGCTTTCCCACTGAGCACTTTAACAGATCTCCAACTGGGTTTGTATCACAATTCATCCTTTGTAATTGCAATGTTGGATTTGTCATATAACATTCTTCAGTAAAATCTTCCATAGGATTGATACTGGATGGATCCCATGTTGGAGACAGTGAATGTTCCTGCTCATCAGAAATAGGGGAATACAAGAATTCTTCAGAAGTGCTGCTAGTAGAATCTTCAACAATATCTAATGGAGAAAAATTAATGTTAGGCTGGTTTGAGCCATGTAACTTTTCACAGTTTCTTAAGCAACAGGGCAGATCATGACTTTCCCTCTTGGTAGTCCATGTACCACTCTTAACCAAAAATCCATCTTTGTAGGAATACAAAGCTGGGTAATTTTGTTTCTTCTTTTCAATGTGATCATAATTTTCAGTATCAGGATATATATATTTGGAGTTAGTCTTTGTGTCATATTGCTGTCTTTTACTAGGGGGCTTCTTTTTTCTTCTATGTATTGAATTATATTTCTGAGGATATGTAGAGAATGCAGTTGTTTCAAACTGATGATCAAAATTAAGATCAGTAGAGAATTCTGTATGTTGGCTCTGAGATGGTGTCTTTTTCCAATTGTATTCTAGGTGCTTTTGTTGGCTGATGTATTCATCAGTTTTTAGAAATGTTCTAATTTCTTTTACCTCTGCTTCCTTCAAGTTTCTGGTACTATTTTCTAGAAGATCTTGTGGTATGCTTCCTTCTCTCTCTTTGTAGACATTTGCTTGTTCTTCATAGTCACTATCAGAGAAAGCTGAAATGATCCTAATTTTGTCATTTTTAGCCTGTAAGCCTTGTCTGATGCAAGAGGTTAAAATTGGAGGAAAAGTAAGGTAAAGAAAAAGGAGAGACAGGAAAAAAGAAGAAGTAAATTACAAGATTAAATACTTGATCAATAGTATTAGAACACCAATCTGACAAAAAAAAACATTCAAACTAAAATCATGAAAAGAGAATCTACATTCCTAATCAATGTTACATATAGCAATGCAGTCAAATAGTTTTTCCACATCATAAATAGAACTTCTTGTTTTGTGTGTAGGGCTTGAGCTTTTTTTTTCTCTCAAGGCCAATACTCTACCATTTGAGCCATAACTGGCTTTTTGTTGATTAATTGGAGATTAGAGTCTCACAGACTTTCCTGTCTAGGCTGGCTTTGAACTGTGATCCTCAGTAGCTAGGGTTAAAGGTATAAGCCAAAGTGCCTGGCTTATATTTTCAATTTACAGAAATATAACAATGGTCTACAGAAGGATACATAAGAACTAGCAATGGATTAAAAAAAAAAGAACTAGCAATGGGAAGGGAAGTAGGAGACAGGAAGGAACTACAACAGAAAAAGGTAATAAGTATGGCAGGCATGGGTGGCTCACGCCTTAGGCTATGCAGGAGGCTGAGATCTGATGATCACAGTTCAAAGTCAGTGTGGGCAGGAAAGCCTGTGAGACTCTTATCTCCAATTAACCACTAGATAACCAGAAGTTGCTCTGTGGCTCAAGTGATAGAGTGCTTGCCCTGAGTTGAAGAGTTGAGGGATAGTGCCCGGGCCCAGAGTTCAAGCCCCACAACTGACTGGCAAAAAAAAAAAAAAAAAATGGTAACAGGTATGAGTGAAGATTCTCTGTGTATTATCATTTAAAGTTTATTTAACCACCTTTGTACAACTCCTTAATAACAATAAAATTTATTTAACCATGTAAATATTTTATATATTTAAGAAATCAATAAAGTCACATCAAAAGTACCAAATCTGCTATAATAAGAGCACTGTGCTCTTATGAAAGGCCTAGGAATATTTATATAGGAGGGGTTATCCCAACATTTAATATTTGTGGGTTTTGTTTTACTCTTGATAAAGTATGTATCAAAATTACTGATCTAGGGGGCTGGGAAGGTGGCTCAGCGGTAGAGTGCATGCCTTGCAAGCATGAGGCCCTGGGTTCGATTCCTCAGCACCACATAAACAGAAAAAGCCGGAAGTGGCGCTGTGGCTCCAGTGGTAGAGCGCTTGCCTTGAGCTGAAGAGCTGAGGGACAGCGCCCAGGCCCAGAGTTCAGGCCCCATGACTGGCAAAAAAAAAAAAAAAATTACTGATCTAGATGCAAGGTGGGATATTAGGGGAGTAGGTCTTTTCAGCCATATACCCAGGGGTACATACCATGGTCACCAGTTGAAAACCACTGAAATGAAATGATCATGAAATGAAGTATTCTTGATGAAATGTATAAATGTAAATGTGTGGGAGAAAAGCTGAGAATCTATACTGAGTGTAACTTGGACCATCATACTGCCTCACTTTCATTACCACCACAAGTCAAAGCACCAAAATTCTTCTTGTTAGCTTTTATCAGCAGAAGAGAACTTTGTTCTCAATACCCACCTGAGGGCCTGTCGCTCTGGATAATAGAGGTCATAACTCTGCATAGAATCACTGCAAGAGTCCCGGGAACTGCCCTGAAGCAGTAGCTGCTGTGGCAATCGAACTGGCATATGAAACTGATGAACAGAAGCATTGGGCTGGGAAGTTGTATGGTAAGGAGGTGGAATGCTATTGCTGGTCTCACTGCGATAGTCACTGTCTCGGTCATCGACGGCACTATCAGGATCTTCAAAGGCTGTGGAATAAGCACAGTGAATCCAAGCACTCCAGCTTTATTTAGTTTTCAACAACTCTATCTGCTTGCAGAGTTGTGGGTAGCCACAACCTAGAGTTTGAGAACAAAAGCAGGTAGAGCTGCAGAGGAGCCCAATGACCTTAAAGCCAGTTATAGAATTGCCTTGATCAATAACCTGAGTCTACTTGGTTTCATTTTAGTACTGATTCTTAGAGCAGCTCCAAGTTGCATTTTCCTTAAGGCAAAATTCTTTGGGATCTGCTTCTCTAGCTATCATAACCCTAATTAAAATTTGCTTTTAAATCTGGTTCTCTACTATTATAAAAAAGGAGGAAGTAGATAGAGGAGGAAAATATAAGGCTTATTTTAGAGCTGGTCTAGTGTTTGCAGATGTTAAGCTACAAGGACATCAGAAACTGGTCCTAGAAACCATGAAGGTCATAGCCAATGCTTAAAAGTCAAACCAGAGCTGGATACCAGTAGATAATTTATAATCCTAGCTTCTCAGGAGGCTAACAGGATATCTACAGGATTGAAGATTGAACCCAGCCCAGGCAGAAAAGTCTTTGAAACTTCATCACTAAAAAGTTAGGCTGGACATAGAACCTAAATGGTAGAGCACTAGTTGTGAGAAAAAAAAGCTGAGTGAACACAAAGCCCTGAGGTCAAGTCCAATATCAGAAGATACATATATATATATATATATATATATATATATATATATATATATATAATAGAGAGAGACAGAGACAGAGACAGAGAAACAGAAAGAGAAAGAGAGAGAGAGGAGGGGGAGAGGGAGAGAGAGAGATCAAGCCAAACTGTACTCTAAATGCAGCAAAGAACATTGCTTCAATGTCAGGTTTTCCTAATCTTTCCCATCAAGCACCTATACCCTGGGCCCAAAATTTCAATCCTAAGCATCAACTTACAGAAGAAAACATATACACTTCCATTTAGTCAAGTTTAATAGCTGTAAATAAAAATTTACTGAATTACTTCTGCTTCTCAGACCAGCACCTGACAACCTAGTTTTTTTTCTTGATGCTAGCAAAAATGACCAACATTACAAATCAGACTCTACTTGAACAGGGAACTCAATCTAATAGTGTGTGTAAACTATTTTATAGAGAAATCATATCTGACACCATACCCATATGTGTATGAGTAACAAGGTCACACATGTCCATTCTTGCCAAGTTCCTTTTTGGCTTACAGTGAGGAAAAGAAGGATTTGCCATCCCAAATGAGAAACACTTTTAGCAGATGATGGACTCCTCATATTAATAATTTTAGGAGATACTCTTGGTAGCAGTGTGGGCAACAGAAGCCTCCTGGAGGCTGTAGGATTAGACTTGTGTAATCATTCAGATGGGCGATAAGAACAGAATAAGGACAACAATTCAAAGAGCATTGATAATGGAGACAAATGGATAATGACACCTTGGCTTTTATGTTTACAAACTAGTTCATAATAATTCCTCTAAAACAGAGAACACAATGTGCATTTTATAAGCAAGGAAGAATATTAGACCACTGGATGCCAGTTAATGTCTGTGGGTTGGGATTAGCTAAGGCATAGGAATAAGATCATCTTTTAAGTCTTTCTTCTTTGAGTTTATAACAACAAAGGGAGGCCACAGATCAAGGTAAAAAGGAGATCTTGTGGGATTTTCCTATTGATTTTATAGCAGGATGAGAATATTTTTTTAAAAGGAGAGAAATATAATCAAAACTCCAGGAAGAAAAAAATCAGCACAAAAAAGAAGCCAACCGGTGGGGGGGAAGGATGGGAAGGGATGGGAAGGAGAAACAAACAATGCTTGATAAGAAATGTACTCATTATCTTGCCCATGTAATTGTAACCCCTCTGTACAGTATTTTACAATAAAAAAAAAAAAGAAGAAGACAACCTTCATACGGCCAGGACCAATTGTTAATACTTGCCAGTTACAGCAAACAGTCAGCCAGGTGCCTGTGGTTCATGCCTGTAATCTCCGCTACTCAGAAGGTAAGATCTCTGAGACTGTAGTTTAAGACTAGCTTGAGAAGAAAAGTCCTTGAGACTCTGTCTTCAAAAAAACAACAAACGAGAAAAATGCAGGGCTGGAGGCATGGCTCAAGTGGTGGAGCGCCAGACAAGCAAGAAAATGTGAGGTCCTGACTTTAAGCTTCAGTACTATGAAAGAAAGGGGGGGGGAGAGGGAATGAGAGAGGGAGGGAAAGAGAAAGAGAAAAGGGAAAAAGAAACTATGCATTCATAAAGTGATCTGTTGAATGGCAATTCCTTTGTACATCTACTTAAAGAAAACAAAAATATATTTTAAAAAAAGAAAGAAGAAACTAGGAAGCTAGTCCTTTGACTAGGGCAAGTATAGGAAAGAGTGTAAACAAAGTCATAAAATAGGAATGGAAAGCATTCTGTTTACAAAGCATTCTGTTGCCACATTAGGGAAAAGACTTTGGGGGTATGTTTATAGCCCTTGATATACTCCTTATTCTGAAGCACAGAAAGAAAGGATCAAGAGACAAAAGCAATAAGACACTCATACTTAACTCTTACTGAATCTATAGAAGAAGTCAGACTATTAACAAACATACATTAGGGGACAGAGACAACAAAAGAGACAAAATAAAAAGACTCACCAGGACAAATTTTAGCTCATAAATCAGAGCATCCAGATTGAGTCTCCAAAGAGATCACAATTATAGACCATTCTCTTGGCTATGACACTGAGAAAGTAGCTCAGTCAGAGCTAAGAGCCCATAATCCAAAGCCAGAAACTACTTGGATAGGCCATTATTTTCTCACAGCATTTGATCTATTAGTCCTAAACAGAGCTCTGCCTTTTATCATCATCTTCTTCTTCTTCATTTTCATCCTCATCATTTTGTTTAATTAGGAGAGGAATACTCCACACCCTTCCTAAAGTCTACCAACATTTCTGTACAGAAGAAATCAAGGACAAATACTAAGAAGGGATCCATGGAAAGAAGAGGTTGGGAGAAGAAAGAATATAAAAATCAGAAAGAAAATAAGTGAGGTGAAATAAAGGAGAGAAAAAGTTGAGAGGGGGAAAGGTACGGAAAGTCAAAGGCCAGCTTTTTCCTTCTCCAAACCACTCTCAGTTTTCCTAGAAAGTAAAACTCCTAGCACTACTAAAAGTAATTAGGAACTAAAGAGAAAACTAAGGAAAATGTGTTAACACTGGAGCTTGATTAAAGAATTGTTTTAGGGTATCACTATCTTTTACTGTCCCTACAATCTATACTATAACACCATGCCAGGTATATACAGGTTTTAAACTCATGGCTTTATAGAAAAAGAAATTAGCTGAGTACAGGTTTGGTTATTCAGTTTATAGAGAGATTAATGAGCTAGTTTAAAGGGAGAAGTTGAAAAGCCCCTGGCAAAGTCTATTTGCAAGACAGAAAATTTCAAGACTGTGAACATTTATTCATTTCAATAGTGAATGTCTATACACACAAGGCTACACAACATGAGCTATTCAGACCATAAGTCAGTCTAATAGGAGAACAAAAATATAATCATAAATATTTGAATTGTTATACAAGGATACAAGGAACTTACTGCCTAAGAATATCGTAAATCAGGCCCTATATGAGTTGAAAGGAATAAGTTCACTTCTTCACAGGGCAGGAAGGGAAAGCTTTTTAGAGGAGATGACTTGAAAGAAGTATGAGTTTTCAACAGGTAAAGATTGAAGGGGAGGGAATTATTCTTTCTTATACTCGCACTTGTACTTGCACTTGCACACACACACACACACACACACACACACACACACACACACACACACACACACACACACACACACACACACACACACACACACACACACACACACACACACACACACACACACAGAGTCATCAAGAATCTAGCCTGAAAGGATATATCACTCCACTATAGGTAATTCTCTCTTGAGATTTAAGTGGGAAAGGAGAGGAGAGGGGCATGGAGTTATACATGCTTGTACACATGAACATCCAGCTTCACAGCCTAGACTCTAGAGGGAGTACATGAAAGTGTATCATGAAGAAAATTATAAGGAATTGAAATTCTTACGTACTTTGCTGCTCTCCCCAGCCCAAATAGGTCCAGTGACCTAAGAAAACCACAAAGAAGAAGCAAAAGAAGTGTGACAGAGACAATTTGCAAAAATGTTAAAGTTATTTCCCAATTCACCAATCATTACATACATTACCTTACTTGAGCTTGTCTTACTTACATTCCTCAACTTTATACAATATAGTATCTGCTTTCTATCAAACATGAGACAAATTTACAAATATTCTTGCTCTTATTCACTATAGAACAAAGGAAAAAAACTTTTTAAAAAAAAAACTTCTGTTAGGGAAATGAACCCTAAGATATGTATTCAAATGTTTTTTTCTTTCATGCCACTGTTTCTAACACATTTATAAGATTATTTCTTTGTTGCTTTGTATGTCCCTCCCCCATGGTATAGTATAATCCCTGCTTTCACTGTATTTGATGTTGGTATAATTTGTGGAGGGGAAAGGAAAAACAAATTGTTTAAATAGGGATACTGGTGGACCCATTGCAACAATGAGACATACAAGTCGTTATGTCGAAAACGAACTTTACAACTTTGGTGTGGGGGGGAGGGTTGGGGGGGCGGGGGGAGGATGGGATGGGAAAGGGAAACAAAGGAGAAGGCTACAATGCTTGATAAGAAATGTACTCATTGCCGGGCGCTGGTGGCTCACGCCTGTAATCCTAGCTACTCAGGAGGCTGAGATCTGAGGATCGCGGTTCAAAGCCAGCCCGGGCAGGAAAGACTCCTATCTCCAATAAAACCACCAGAAAACCGGAAGTGGCGCTGTAGTTCAAGTGGTAGAGCGCTCGCCTTGAGCTGAAGAGCTGAGGGACAGCGCCCAGGCCCAGAGTTCAAGCCCCACGGCCGACCAAAAAAAAAAAAGAAATGTACTCATTGAACAAGTTTACACTCCACTTTGTAAAGTAGTATGGAGGTTCCTCAAAAGACTCCACATAGAGCTCCCCTATGACCCAGCAGTCCCACTTTTGGGCATTTACCCAAAAGTTTACAAACAAGACCACACTAAAGCTACCAGCACAACTATGTTTATTGCAGCATTATTTACCATAGCTAAGATCTGGAACCAACCCAGATGCCCCTCAGTAGATGAATGGATCAAGAAAATGTGGTATATATACACAATGGAATTCTATGCCTCCATCAGAAAGAATGAAATTGCCCCATTTGTTAGGAAATGGAAAGACTTGGAAAAAATTATATTAAGTAAAGTAAGCCAAACCCAAAGAAACATAGGTCCCATGATTTCCCTTATTTGCAATATCTAGTATATGTATGAGTCAAGCAGAAAAGGTCAGATAGGTCAGATAAGGTGATGTTAGGAAAATGAACCCTAAGATATGTATTTTAAATGTTTTTTTTCTTTCATGCATTTGTTTCTAATGCAATTATAAGATTATTTCTTTGTTGCTTTGTATGTCCCTCCCCCACAGTATAACCCCTGCTTTCACTGTATTTGATGTCGGTATAATTTGTGGAGGGGAAGGGGAAAAACAAGTCGTTTAAATAAGGATACAGGTGGACCTGTTGCAACAATGAGAAGTCAAGTTGTCATGACGAAAACGAACTTTACAACTTGGGGGGGGGGGGAGGATTGGGGGGGGAGGGAGGATGGGAAGGGATGGGAAGGGTAAACAAAGGAGGAGGCTACAATGCTTGATAAGAAATGTACTCACTATCTTGCCCATGTAATTGTAACCCCTCTGTACAGTATTTTCACAATAAAAAAAAGAAAGAAATGTACTCATTATCTTGTTCATGTAATTGTAACCCCTCTGTACAGTATTTTCACACACACAAAAAAAAACTTCTTAATCTACTGTTTTAAACCTCTTTCTGGCTAAGGTCTTTCTTGGGAGGATCATTCGTTGGCTCTAACCAAATGTGAGCCTGCTATTGTATATCTGAGACAACTCTGATACCATGGTAAGGAGTGACCACCTATCTGAGAGTGAATCCAGTTTTGCTGCTCTCTATTAAAAGATAAAAGATACAAAATGGCCATGTCTCTCTTTTAAATGTATCACTTATTTTCTACTATGTAATAAAATATTCTTTTATTGGATACCCATTTTTTCAGAATTATACTATTTTATAAAATAAAATCAATTAAAACGCAGAAACTCTGAAGAATAAAAGGGAGAACATTTTCCATACAGTTTTAAAGGCAAAAAAAAAGTTAAATTTAAATGTTTTCCCATACTCAAACTGAATTTGAGGCAACTCACTGAGAAAGAAATTACTAAACATAGCAGTTAATTCTAGGAAATGCAATAATTTAGCTTCATCATTAAGAACATGGGTTTAAAAGCCAAAATTCAATCTTCTGGCTCTGACGATTTTTAGCAATCTGATGTTGAGAACGTCATTATAGATATTTCCCCATCTGTACTATAAGAATAATAGCATGAATTTTGTTGCATGATTATGAAGATTAGATGAGAAGATACATGTATAGTATCAGGGCTTCGCACAAATCCTTGAACAGTGCATGTAAAGTACTTCCCTCTGTTGCTAAGATGATTCACAGAAATCAGATCAGCAGCTAGCATTTGTTGTTTTGTCATATAGCCATGTCTTTGCTTGCCTTATAGATTTCTAACAAAAAGACTGCAGAAAGGAAACAATTCCTAGGCCTCCACATTCTGACTAAGATCCTAAGATTTGCTAAGGGACTTCAATAGCTGGTCCACAAAGGTATGGGTTACTTTGAAAGTTTTCAGTAACACTCAAAATTCCAGAAGCATCAGATGATGCCAAACCAAGCAGTTGCATTACCTCACCTAATCCCTATCCTGAGCACGTAGGACTACTAAGCACTCATGGGCTGTGTAACTTAGCTGTGTACACTGACAATCACTTTTCTTCCCAAGTACTCACTTCTTCCTACCACCTATGCCATTTTTTTTTCACTCTTCAGCAAGAGTATATTGCTTTAGTGAGCTGTTTAATTTTTTAATAATTTGATTTAACTTTCTAGCCATGGAGTGGGGGAATATTTTTATGGGCTATAGTACAGTTGCCATGGAAACTGCTAGAGGGTAATTGCCCTGTTTCCTTTTAAAAGAAAATGGAAAAAATAATCACATAGAATCTCAGAATATGTCTTTCAACCTAGATTGCTGCAGGCAAGTGACAATGTTCTTTCTCAGCATAATTCTGAGCCCAAAGGAGATTGTCCCTATAGGACACTTCCTCATTCTTGAGCACTCTACAGCACTGAGTAACCGTTCCTTCTACAAAAAAGGTTCATAATAAATACATACAGTATTAACAAACTGAGTAATCTAATCTTATCTAATGACTATATCATTAGTCCATGAAAGAGCTATCATGCTCTCTAACAAGCTAGTTCCCTTCATCTTGGTATCACTGTAAGAAATAGCATCAGTTTAATTAAACATGCTTCCTTCCTATTCCCAAAAATGTATGGAAACATCTCACTAGCTAATAGTGAGCTAAGGTTAGTTAGGTTTTGCTGAGCCCAGATAATGAGAAAGAGAAAAAAGAAATAAAATTACACATGAAAAGACATATTCAGTGAACCAAAAAACACTTCTGGCAGGCTGGGAATAGGGCTTAGTGGTAGAGTGCTTGCCTAGCATGCATAAAGCCCTGGGTTCAATTAGTGGTAGTGTGCTAGCCTTGAGCAAAAGAAGCTCAAGGACAGTGTCCAAGCCCTGAAGTCAAGCCCCAGGACTGGCCACAAACAAACAAACAAACAAACAAAAAACACTTCTGGCATATCTGAATGAGAGGTTGTGGAGCTATGGAAGAGCCTAATCTCAAGGGACCATAAGTAAAGTTTAGAAATTACATAACATTAGTAATTTGGAATTATCTGGAGCTTTTAAGATAGAAGAGACAGAATCAAATCTGGCCATGTCAGAAAGAGAACAGTGGAATAGCAGGGCCAGTGGTTGTTAGTATTAAGGCCAGTGGTTGTTAGTGGTAAGGAAGCTGCTGTACATGTATGTAAATAGCCTGAATAATTTGTGGCATAAAAGTTAGAGAACAGTGGACAGATTCATAAGCTATTTTGGAGGTTAAACTCGAGATTTTGGTAAGTGACTTGTGCTTAGATTTTTAGCTTGAATTACTAGATGAATATGAAATCAATTGCTGAGAAAAACAAAAAATGGGGATACCTGGGCAGAGTAGCACATTCCTGTAACCCCCATAATCACAAAGCTGAAGAGGATTGTGAGTTCCAGGCCAACCTGGATCCTTGTATCAAAACACAAGCAAATGAACAATAATAAAACAAAACAAAGATTATATGGAGGAAGGGTGCACAGTAGGAGTAGGGAAGACTAACAAGAGGTAATAGATGGTCATAGTTTCTTTGCACATGTGAAAGTAGAACAGTGAAACCTGTTTAAATTATTTCAAGAAGGAAGCCAGGTGCTGGTGGCTCATGCCTATAATCCTAGCTACTCAGGAGGCTTAAATCTGAGGATCTAGTTTCAAAGTCAGCCCCAGCATAAAAGTTCATGAGACTCTTATTTCCAATTAACCACCAAAACCCAGAATTAGAGGTATAGCTCAAGGGGTAGAGAGCCAGCCTTGAGTGTAAAAGCTACAAGACAGCTCCCAGACCCTAAGTTCAAGCCCTACCCCCAGTACCAGTACAAAAAAGAAAAGTTTTAAGAATAAGGAGAATTGGGGCTGGGAAGGTGGCTCAGTGGTAGAGCGCTTGCCTTGCATGCATGAGGCCCTGGGTTCAATTCCCCAGAACCACATAAAGAAACATAAGCCGGAAGTGGCGTGGTGACTCAAGTGGTAGAGCGCTAGCCTTGAGCTGAAGAGCTGAGGAACAGCGCCCAGGCCCAGAGTTCAGGCCCCACGACCGGACCCAAAAAGAAAAAGAATACAACAAGAATAAGGAGAATTGAGGGAAATGTCAGAAGAAAATACGGTGATTAATGTCACAATGAAGTCCCCCCCACCTTGTAAACTAACATATGCTAATAAAAGGGGTAAAAAAAATAACACATTGAAAACCAAGAGGAAGAGGACTTCAACAATAACTACAAACACAAAATGTTAGTGAGCTATGAAACAACTAGAACTCTCATACACTGCTGGCAAGAATTCAAAGTCATAAAACATTCTACAAAATAACACTGGCATTTCCATTTCATTTTGTTTTCTTGTTTTTGCTGGCAGAGCCTCATTCCTGTTTGGTTTTCTCATAGGTGGCACTCTACAACTTGAGCCACATCTCTTGCCCAGCTTTTTGTCGGCTATTTTTGAAATTGAGGCTTATATAGGCTTATATGGAGCTTCCATAGCCATGTCTGGTTAGAACCTTAATCTCTGGGTCTAAGGCTCCTGAGTAACCAGGATTGCAAGCATGAGTACTGGCACTAGCAGTTGTGGCATTTCTTATAAAGTTTTACATACACCATACAAACCAGAAATACTCCTCCTACTACCCAAAAGAAGCAAAAATATATTCATACAAAAATCTAGATAATGTTGAAAGTTTTCAAATTTTTGTTGACAGTTTTCAAATTCACTAAAAACTGGAAACAGCCAGACACCGGTGGCTCATGCCTATAAGCCTAGCTATTCAGGTAGTTGAGATCTGAAGATCGCAGTTCTAAGCCAGCCTGGGCAGAAAAATACCCATGAGATTCTTTTTCTTTTTTTTTTTTTTTTTTTGGGGGGGGGTCTGGTCATGGGGCCTGAACTCTGGGCCTAGGCACTGTCCCTCAGCTCTTCAGCTCAAGGCTTAGCGCTCTACCACTTGAGCCACAGCGCCACTTCCAACTTTTTTTTCTGCTTATGTGGTGCTGAGTAATTGAACCCAGGGTCTCATGCATGCAAGGCAAGCGCTCTACTACTGAGCCACCTTCCCAGAGCCCCATGAGATTCTTCAATTATCCACTCAAAAACTAGAAGCAGAGCTGTGGCTCAAAGTGTTAGAACACTAACCTTGAGCAAAAGAGTTAGGGAGGGCTGGGAATGTGGTTTAGTGGTAGAGTGCTTGCCTAGTATTCATGAAGCCCTGGGTTTGATTCCACAGTACCACATTAACCTAAAAGGCCAGAAGTGGAGCTGTGGTTCAAGTGGTAGAGTGCTAGCCATGAGCAAGAGAAGCTCAGGGACAGCGCCTAGTCCCTGAGTTCAAGTCCCAGACTGGCAAAAAAAAAAAAAAAAAATTCAGGGACAGCACCCAGGCCCTGACCAGTCCTACAAATAACAAAAAAAAAATTTTTTTTTAATCTGGAAACATAAATGTCCCTCAACTGATAAATGTTAAACTGTGGCACATTCAATGAATACTAATAAAAAATAAAGAGAGACAAATATGATATACATAGTTGTATCTTAAATGCATTATAAGTAAAAGAAGCCAGATACAAAAAGCTACAACTATGTGATTCCATTTACATGATATTGTGAAAAAGACAATACTATCAAAACAGAGAACAGATTAGTAGTTGCTATGAATTTAGAATGGGAAAGTTTTACTACAAAAAAGTATAATAAATTTCTAGGTATATAGAACTGTTCTGTATCTTGACTATAGTTTAAACTATATGTTTGGCCAGGCACTGGTGGCTTATACTTGTAATCCTAGCTACTCAGGAGGCTGAGATCTGAGAATTGCAGTACAAAGCAAGCCTGGCCAGAAAAGATTATTAGACTTGTATCTCTAATTAACCACAGAAAAAAGAGCCCAAAGTGAAGCTGTCACTAAAGCACCAGTCTTTATCAAAAAAGCTAACAGTGTCCATCCAGGCTCTGAGATCAAGCCCAGTACACGTGTACATACACGCATGCACACATGAGTGCGCGCGCACACACACACACACACATACACACATACTCACATACACACAATCTGTATGTTTGTCAAAACACTAAAATGGGGGATTTTACTATATATAAATTAATTTTAGGGACTGGGAAGGTGGCTCAGTGGTAGAACGCTTGCCTTGCATGCATGAGGCCCTGGGTTCGATTCCTCAGCACCACATAAGCAAAAAGGAAAAAGCCGGAAGTGGCGCTGTGGCTCAAGTGGTGGAGTGCTAGCCTTGAGCTAAAGAGCTGAGGGACAGAGCCCAGGCCCAGAGTTCAGGCTCCAAGACCGGACCCAAAATAAAAATAAAAATAAAAATAAATAAATAAATAAATTTTAACAAATCTTTCTTTAAAAGGCAGAAGATGAAAAGTTCATGAAGACGTCTTCCTAGAAGTTACATAGGGAAAAAGAATGAAGCGTTACTAGCCAAGCATAGTGGCATATGTCTTTGCTCTCATCCTTTAGGAAGGAGGCTAAGGTAGGAAGCCGCACAATTTCAGCTACATAGTGAGACCTGCCTCCAAAAAAAAAAGTTATTACAGACCACAGCAAAGCTTTAAAAAGGGAGTAGTCAGCAAGTATTAAGTGCTACAACAAATAAACTAAATCTGTAAAAGGTCTACTGGGTTTAGAAAGCAGAAGTCACTAAAACAATAATGAGAGAAATTTCGGTACATGAAAACGAGTCTACTCTTCAGAAACATGTAATGGAAGGAAACATCAAGAGATCCCACAATTTATGGAGTAAAATGTGATCAAAGTAGAAAGTACAAATTTGTTACAGGATGTCAAAAAGGAAACAACCAGGGAAAGACAATGGCCAAATGTGTTACAAAAAAAAAAAAAATTAAGTGCCTAAGAGCTTATTAGAAAGCCAGACACATTGTCAAACATCCTCAAATTGGGATTCACACTAATGATTGGCAAAATTACAATTTTAATGAGCATGTTAATGTTTCTCACCTCCCTATGCCTCAAATCTCTTCTGTTCAAAATTATCCTTTAGCTTAGTGGCACCTTACTGAGAGACAGGCAGTCTAGGAAGTTAGCAGCCTGTAAGAACAGAAAAACCAAACTATTTTTGCTACTCTCATACTCATTCCAACACTACAGCCAAAATGTGAAATTTGTTATACACACACACACACACACACACACACACACACACACACACACACACACACACACACACACACACACACACACACACAAACACAAACACCTCAAAAAAATGTCCAATGGAGATTTCAATTGTGATAGAATCTACCTGGAGATAGGATCAGACCCCACAAGTAAAGAAGAAATCAGTTCCACAATATCTCTCCCCACTTAAAGTATCCATCACAAGTGGTACTTATGATCAATCAATTATAAGTTGGGATTCTCATGATCCTTTCCTTGATCATTCACTAGGATGACTGAGAAATTACAAAGAGGATTCACTAATTACAAAGAGGATTAAGTACTATGGCTTGCCTGCAATATCAGCTACTCAGGTGGCAGAGATCATTGTTCTAGGTCAATCTAGGCCAAAAGTTAGTAAGACTCCATCTCAGCTAATAAGCTAAATATGGCTTGGCTTAATCTCAGTCAATAAATAAACCAGCATGCTTGCCTGTGACACCAGCCACACAGAATGCAGTAGGTAGAATGATGGCCTGATGCTTGCCCTGGGCAAAAAAATGGGACACCCTACCTTAAAAATAACTAAAAGTAAAAAAAGACTGGGGACATGGCTCAAAGTGGCAGAGCATTTGCCTAGCAAGTGCAAGGTCCTGAGCTCAAATCCCAGTACTACTTGATCTTAGGTTCAGGAGCTTCGCTTGCTGTCCAAGAACATGGATGTATTTGCCAACCAGAGGTTCTTCATATCCCGTAGCTCAAGGATTTTTACAGAGCTCCACCATATAGGTATATCTGACCATTAACTCAATCTCCAGCCCATCTACCTTTTCTGAAGGATAGTGGGGGCTAACATTTCTGAGCTTCTAGTCATGACTTTGTCTTGCTGACAAAGACCCCACCCTGCAGCCTACCAAGAGGACTCCTTAGACTAAACGCCTTCCTAATGCCCAGAAAATTTCAAGGTATTAGAATAATAACATATCTAAGATATATATCATACATGAAATATATTGCTATATATTCATTATAAAAAACAATTTCACAATCCTTACTGCTAATGACATATTTATAATTTTATGAGTTCTCTACAGATATGAGAGCATTTCAAATATACATCCAGTCAAAACTACTGAATGAATGACCAACACTCAAAAACCAGAAGTCACAGGATCATTACTAAAATTCCCCTGTACTTGATTTCTCTTTTTTTGTTTGTCAACAATATTAATTTCACTGAGGTCTCCTTCATATTTTGCATTCCTCATAGGGCTCACTGCCTTTATGAAGAAACTTATTACCTCATGTCTGAATTATTAAAGAGTTTGGCTGGACTTAAGAACTTCTCATTGCTATCCCACTAAACTAACTCAGCAGGTAGCAACCAAAAAATGTTCCAAATTTGACTTCTAATCACATCATTACCCTTTCCATAAGTTACAACAGTTCACTCAAAGAGTATTTATTTTCCTGCTTTCCAAACTAAATAAATATCAAATCTTACTAGTAACCATCCCCCAAAACAAAGCCTTATAGGCAAGTATCATCACAATTCCATCTTTGCCATGCTCAGATGGAGAGAGAAGTATTGTCTTTTTCATCCTATCCTCCACCCTCTGAAACTGTAACATCCTTTGCTTACTAGCTATGTTACCTTAAACTGGTATCCTTCTGTTTTTTTTATCTGTAAGTGATGATTACTACTACTTGCCTCTTGGATTGCAGAAATGTTGAAAATCTTGTAGGTAGCATTTAACTACTATGTGCTAGACACAGTAATTAGATAGTAACTAATAAATGTTCTCTTTCTTCCTCTATATAATTGGTACCCTCCATAAATTCCACTTAAACAATTCTTGGAGTTTCTTTTCTGTCTTTTTCTTTTTCACTACTGGGGCTTCAACTCAGGGCTTCATTCTTGGTAGGCCAAGTGCTCTACCACTTGAACCATATCCTTAAGTCCCTTTTCTTTGTTTTTTAGATAGTCTTGTGCTTTTTACCTGGATCTTGTTCTTCTTGTCTTCACCTACTCAGTAACAGGTATTACAAGCATGTACCACCATATCAAGTTCATTTTTTTTCTCTTTTAACAGCACACAATAACTTTAACACAGTCTCTATTAACAATCAAAAGCCATCTAGCTATTTCTTTTTTTTGGGGGGGGGGACGGTTTCTGGTCGTGGGGCCTTGAACTCTGGGCCTGGGCGCTGTCCCTCAGCTCTTCAGCTCAGGGCTAGTGCTCTACCACTTGAGCCACAGCGCCACTTCCAGCTTTTTCCTTTTTGCTTATGTGGTGCTGAGGAATCGAACCCAGGGCCTCAGGCATGCAAGGCAAGTACTCTACCACTGAGCCACCTTCCCAGCCCCTGGCTATTTCTTTAGAAGTTATACATACACCTACATAAGAAAATTGAAAATATATGATTGAGATATTCATATTATCATAATAACTGAGACACAACCTGAATACCTGTCAACACACTAAGGGCTAAAAAGTTAGGTAAATCCATATAATGGAAAACTATCAGCAGTTTTAAAAAACACTAATCATTGCTATGTTCAACAAAACAAAAGAATCTCAAAAACTCTTATACTGAGTAAAAAACAAGACAAAAGGAATACATCTGATATGATTCCACTTATATAAAATTCTAGGAAAAACCATGATGACAGAAAGCCCATGAGGAATTACCTGGAGATGGGATGGGAAGAGTAGTAAATGATAAGGAACATGTGACTCAAGTGGTAGAGTGCTAACCTTGAGCTGAAGAGCTGAGGGACAGTGCCCAGGCCCAGAGTTCAGGCCCCATGACCAACAAATTAATTAATTAATTAATTACAGAACTGCTTGGGAACATACTTTTTTTTGCTGTTACCTACTTTAAATAAATTAAGCAACTCATTGACTTTCATTCCAATAATTCTTGAATTTACATTCGGAAAAACACAGCACTAGAATTTCCTATTCAAAAGAGGCCACAGTCTCTCATAGAAGCACAATACTATTGTGTTGACAGAGGAAGATGCAGCTAGACCCACTATTCTAGAGTTTAAAGGCCACTCCAATGTGATTATATATTAAGTAGGAAAATTCCAGAAGTTCCAGGACCCAATTCAAAAGGAATCCTCAGTCTTAGACGGTAAACCCTCTGTGTTTATCCCATCTCCCAGGCTGACTTACTAGACTACAGCATACAGGTATATTCTGCATAATTTACCTTGTTTCTAGTTGGAAATGTAAAAAATCAGAAATAGTCACATTAAAAAGGTCTATAATTATTATACAATACACCCCCTTAAAACTGTTTCATCACCAATTAAAAGTCCATATTCTATGGCTTTTAAAATATCAGAATACTTGAGTCCTAGGCTCCAAGTGAAGTCATTTATCCAGGCAATTGTAGAACTCACTTATAGTTTGCTGAATTGTAGAAATTTCCTGACAGCTCAGAAAGGACATAAAATCAAGTATTAAAAATTATACCCTTTGGGCTGGGAAGGCGGCTCAGTGGTAGAGTGCTTGCCTTGCATGCATGAGGCCCTGGGTTCGATTCCTCAGCACCACATAAACAGAAAAAGCCCGAAGTGTCGCTGTGGCTCAAGTGGTAGAGCGCTCGCCTTGAGATGAAGTGCTGAGGGACAGCGCCCAGGCCCAGAGTTCAGGTCCACGACCGGCAAAAAAAAAAAAATTATACCCTTCTCTTTTTCCAGACAGTTGATTAAATAAATTCTCTCTTTTTTTTTTTTTTTTTTGGTCAGTCCTGGACACTGTCCCTCAGCTCTTTAGTTCAAGGCTAGTGCTCTACAACTAGCCATAGCACCACTTCCACTTTTTTCTGCTTATGTGGTGCTAAGGAATCAAACCCAGGGCCTCATACATGCAAGGCAAGCACTCTACCACTGAGCCACCTTCCCAGCCCAGGGCTGGGAAGTAGTAAAGAAGCTATAATTAAGAAAAGCACTTTAGGGGCTGGGAAGGTGGCTCAGTAGTAGATTGCTTGCATAATATCCATGAAGCCCTAGGTTCCATTCTTCAGTACCACATAAATAGAAAAAGCGGGAAGTGGCACTATGTGTCAAGTGGTAGAATGCTAGCCTTCAGCAAAAACTGAGGGACAGTGTCCAGGCCCTGATTTCAAGCTCCAGGACAAAAAAGAAAAAGAAAAAGAGAAGCACTTTGAACCTAACACAGAGAAATGACAAGTATTTACCAGCCTTACCCATGAACATAGATATGAAAATCTGAGGTGAATTATAAGCAAGTTGATCTTAGTATTAATAGTAAGAGTAATTTAACATAATCAAGTAGGGAATATTAAAGGAAAGCAAAGATGATTTATTAATATAAATTAATATATTCATCATATTAATAAGTCAAAGAAAAATGCTCATGAACAACTGGATAAGTGCTAAGTCATTCTGAAGTGTTCAATATCTACTCTTTTTATATTTATTTAATTTTATTTTGGTAGGTCTGGGGTTTTAATTCATGGCCTTATACTTGGTAGGCAAACATTGTACCATATGATCCACACAACCAGCCCTTTTTGCTTTAGCTATATTTTCAGGTAAGGTCTTGATTTTTTTTCCTCTAGGCTGGCCTGGACTATGATCCTCCTACATGCCTCCCACCATAGCTGAGATTACAGCTGTGAATTACCATGCCCAGCCTTTTTT